>NW_025779519.1:0-59933 GCF_021130785.1 Homalodisca vitripennis | reverse complement strand
AGTAAATATGAGAGAGAACTATACGATAAATTAGAAAAATTAACGTTAGAAGAGAAAAAATGTTGCGTTTGTAAAGAAATTAAGGATATTTCCAAATTTTACGATTGGCATTATAGTAAAGATAAAAAACATACACATTGTAAAGATTGTGCTAGAAGAATTATTCAAAAACATCCAAAAGAAACCCGACTCTTTGCGAGTGTGGACGAATCATTCAATGGTTACCTTATCTTCAAAAAACATTTACAGACAAAATATCATAATTCGAGAGTTTAACATTTTCATCGTGTAATATTTTTTTCAAATATAAATGGAGTCTCAAAAGAAATGTACAAAGTGTCAAGAATTTTATAAGGAAGAGAATAGAAAAAGACTGTTATTGTAAGGTTCATGATAAAATGGACAAATTAACTTTAGAAGAAAAAAAGTGTTACTTTTGTAAAGAAATTAAAAATATTTCTGAATTTAATAACTGGCAGTATAGTAAAGATAGAAAAGATGCTTTTTGCAAAGATTGTGCTAAAAAAATTTTCAGCGAAAGTTATAAAAACGAAATGCCTTGTGAATATGAAAAAAGAATTCTACAATGGTTACCTAGTTATGCTAAACATTTACAAACAAAATATAATAAATCGAGAGTTTTTTAGTAAAATTTAGAAACATTTTCATCGTGTAATTTAGTATATTCTATAAATCAGTCGAGATTCTGCCATATTTGTAGTTAAAATGATTACCGTTGTAATAAAATATTCAATAAGATTCATCTTTCATTTGGTTGTAGAGATTTATACTATTTGGATCTCCATGTCTTAATAAAATTTCCATTTCTGGGTAATCAATTTCAATTTCTTTCAATCTTTTCGGTATTTCTCTCTCTTTGAGCTCTGATAACGTAATAAGGATATTCCCACATGTGATTCTTCTTAATTTAATACAAAAAAAACATGGTGTTTTTTCTTAGCAAAATCTTTACATACCATATCTCTCTTCATTAATTCCATTCGCAATTCTTGATTCTCTATTTTCAATGATTTCATTTCATCTTTAATTTGTAACTGTTTTATTTCATCTTTTAACTGCTTATTTTCGTTTTCAAGTTTGTACTCGCCATATTTTCTAATACTCGGTAAAACTTCTTCTAAAACCCAATTTTTGAAACGTTTCTGCAATCTTCATTTTAGATTTCAGTATTAAAGAATATATGCCTGGTTCATTGATGAAAATAGTGTCTGGATGTAATTTTTGTAAGAGTCGCGATTCGATACCCTTGTCAGAATCTATGTTTTCAAAGCTTTTTTGTATTTTTCTTTAACATGATCTATGATAGCTTTGTCTCGTATTTTTTAAATTCCAATATTTCTGCAAACATCTTTAGCCTTAAACCAAATTTCATTATTTTCGTCAACAATCGTGCAAATGTCTTTATTATTGAATGTAAGTTGATTATTGAGTAGATCCACAACAGACTCCATTTAGGTAGAAAAAATTTAACAAGCTATTATTTGAGTGTAAAGGTTGAAAAACAGTGTTTTCTTCAAAGATTGAAGGTAAGCTATTCAATAGCTCCCCATGATTCATGTCCGTTTTGCTTCAACAATCTTAAATATATTGTTGTTTTACTCTCATTATTTAATAAATTTCCCCTCAGAGTCTTGTATAGTTAGAACGATTTTTTGAATTCTTTTAAATATTTTTTCTAATTGGAATATAATCGATTTCATTCGGTTTTTCACTGATTTTTGATCCATAAGCAACATTTGGGAAAAAAGTGTACAAAATTTTCAGATTCTTTGTGTAAATGTTTCGGTATGATATTCAAAACTAGGTTCAACGAGATTACAATGTACTTCAATTACATCAAACGGTCTAAATTTTGGCGTTTTATTTCCTAAATATACCTGATTTGGCTCAATAGTTTTCTTGAACAAACCCTAATAAATCTACTATAATTGCTGAAAACATTATTCTTACTGGTGATTTTATTTGAATTTTTATTAGAGAGATAATTTTTTTTGTATTTCAAACTTGTTTTCGTCAAAGTTTAAAGATTTATCTGATTGTTTTAAATGTTTTCAGATAATTTTTAAGGGAATTTTTTATTTGATCGAAGGTATAATATCCTTTGTTTAAACCATAATATTTTTTTATGTTCTTCTCACTAAATCCTATACAATAAGGAGAACTTTCACTAATATTTATTACAAAATTGTCAGAATAAAAACCGCTTAAACCGATAAAATAATTTGATTCTTCCTCTAAGTGTATAGGATGTTCCAAGTTTAAAAATAATTGAGAGCTTTCTGAAGTCAACTTGAAACAGCTTCATTTTCGCTATTTAAATGGAGAAATTTTTAAAGCAAAAAGATCAGATAAAAACTTCAAACGTTTGAAGAAAGTAAGAAAGATCAACCAATCAGATTGTTAATTGTTGGTTCAAGTGGATGTGGAAAAACAACTTTATTATTGAATTTTATCTACAATAGGTTGATTCCTTATTCCAATTTGTATGTTTTTAGTAAATCTTTTAGAACAAGACGCCTATAAAAAATTACAAGAAAGATTTAAAATATTGAGAAAAACTTAAACAATAAAATATCACATTTTTATAATGCTTCTGAGGACATAGTTCCGTTAAGCGAATGTAAACCCAATTCGTTAATCGTTTTTGATGATTGTATTTTGGAAAATCAGGACGTTATTAAGGAATATTTCGTAATGTCTCGTCACAAAAACATATCTTGTATCTATCTTTCCCAATGCTTTTCAAAGGTTGATAAACAAGTTATTAGAAAATAATTTGAATATGTTGTGTGTTTTTAAGCAAGACGATCACTATTCGAGAAAGATTTACAACAATTATGTGGGATCTGATATGAGTTTTAACCACTTTAATGAATTATGTGATAAGATTTGGAAAGAAGACTATGGATTATTAACTATTAATCTAACTTTGAAGCCTAAAAATGGTAAATATTTGAATAAATTTTCTAATATAAATGCTGCTCAGTGGTCTGACAAATCTACTTGATAAAATATTTGTTACAACTATTTTTATATTATCTTTAATTTTTATTTACATTATGAAAATAACAGAAAAACGGTAAATCTGTTCACGTTCCACGTTCACGTTCATGTTTCACGTTCATGTTTCACGTTCGTGTTTACGTTTCACGTTCATGTTTCACGTTCGTGTTTTATGTTTCACGTTCGTGTTTACGTTCGTGTTTACGTTTTTACGTTCCACGTTCACGTTTCACGTTCACGTTTTTACGTTCCACGTTCACGTTTTACGTTCCACATTCCACGTTCACGTTTTACGTTCCACGTTTCAAAATTTTTCTAATTAAATGGTGAACGTAACTTCTGAAGAAGCGAAAAAACTTGATCAAATCGAAAAGAAATTAATCAAAGAATTTAAAGAACAGATTCGAATTGATGAAAAAGAACAAGAATTTATTCAAAAAATCAATTAACCTGTAACTTCTGCAATAAAAAAACGTTGAGGGCAAAATTGAAAATGTTTTAAGTGATAATCAAAATTTGATGAATTTGGTTCCAGTAGTACGACAATTTGCCGATATTTCAATTCCAGAATCTGAAGAGTTTGAATTGCCAAAATTACCATCTTCAACACCATTTAGACCTCGAATCATTGAAGACTCTACCATAGTTGAACCAATAAGTCCTGGAACAACGGATATAATAATTGGTGAAATTGGTAAAAAATTCCTTCCTAGAGTAAAAGATGATAAATTTGGTTTGTATTGGGATAAAAAAAAGAAAAGTTTTATGATTAGAAATTTACCCGTTTAATTTTGAGCATAATGATATCATTATTAATGAGAAAACATATGAAGGAACTCAAGGTTTATGGAGAT
Organism: Homalodisca vitripennis; assembly: GCF_021130785.1. Taxonomy (NCBI): domain Eukaryota; kingdom Metazoa; phylum Arthropoda; class Insecta; order Hemiptera; family Cicadellidae; genus Homalodisca; species Homalodisca vitripennis. The sequence goes on along the minus strand of NW_025779519.1, from coordinate 56,055 downwards.
TATTAAACAGACTATGACGCTCCAAAAGATAATTTATATTCTGAAGAAGATTTGAAAAGTATACAGAAATTTTATGGGAATCTGACTCAATTTACAAAAATAATGATCCATCTACTAAGAAGCCTAAGTCAAGTAGAGGTAAAAAATATATTAAATTAATTAAAACCAATTTGGGAAAAACGAATCGAAGGATCAGGTGTAAGAAAATACAATGATAATAAGATTGAGTACAGATATATCGACGATTTGACAAAACTCGATGGAATTATTAACTATATTTATGCTCAAGAGAAGGCTGGAAATAACAATTTTTTGAATGAAAAGAAAGCAATTAAAGATTTTATTTCGAACAAACTTGACGAAATGATTGAAAAACCTGATGGAATTAAATATTTAAAACGAATTTTGCCGACAATAAGTTCATCTATGATTGAGGGTAGTGGACTTTTGAATGATTTTATCAACAATTTACCTTTTGAATTACACGTACCAACTTATCAGTATCTGGGGCCTGGCACAAAACTCGAAAAAAGACTAAAAAGAGGAGATCCTGGTATAAATAAATTAGATCAAGCTGCTATGGAACACGATATTTTTTATGCAAAACATAGAGACACAAATTCCAGACATATAGCAGATAAAGTTTTGCCAGATAAAGCAATGGATAGATTTTTATCAAAAGATGCTAGTTTAGGTGAAAGATTTGTTGCGCTTACAACAGCTGGAGCAATGTTTTTGAAGAGAAAAACTAGGAATGGGAATCGAAGAGAACTTGAAATTTTAACTATATAAATGGAGGTGAACGTAAATTTCAGCAAAAATCAGAAAGAAAAAATAAAATCCGCTTTTAAGAAAAAATACCCGTTAGTATTCAATTTAAAATAGATCAACTAAAAAATGGCGAAAATAAGATATTTTTAACAAATAGACAATACAATAAACTCGAAAAACATAAGAAAAACAATAAAGGAACCAGAATAGAATTTTCTTATAATCAGTTGAAAGAACTTAAAAATGGTGGACTTTTGAAAGATTTATTAGATTTTGGAGAAAATATTCCAGTTGTTAAAAATGTTGTTCCTTATGTTCGTAAAGGTGCTCCAATCGTTAAAAAGGATGTGATTCCTATTGTTCGAAACATTTTAAATTGGTTAGATAAAGAGTTGGAAGATGTTACAGGATCTGGATTAGATGAAAAAACTTTGAATTACGTGAAATCAAACATTTAAAAAAATTTGAAATCAAACCTTTAACATTCGGGGAATTGGAAGAAATCTGCAAAAATATTAAACATTTTAGAGGAATCTTCATGAGAGATACATTACCTGAAAAAGTTAAGAAATTTGAATGTGGAATTGTGAATTTAGACTCGATTATGGGAAGTGGAACGCATTGGATTTGTTATTATAAAAATGATAAGAATGCATGTTATTTTGATTCGTATGGAAGAATTGAGGACAAACCACCTATAGAATTGATTAAATATTTGAAAAAATCAAGCGTCTACTACAATGATTCTCAGATTCAAGACTATAAAGATCCCCCAATTTGTGGGTCATTTATGTGTTTTTGTTTTGAATGAACTGAGTACTGGTAAAGATTTTAAAGAAGTTGTTAACAAATTATTACTTAATAAATATGGATTCACAAAATATTTTTGACGTATTTGGAACACAAATTATTCAAAATGTAGATAATAGTTTGAATTTTGATAGTTTGAGAAATGAGTTTGATAACAAGTTAGAAAATGTATTACAAAACCTTCCAGATTCAGATATGTTTGCTGTCGAGATTGAAGATTTTAAAGCAGAATATGATAACAAACTTGCAAATTTCATGAGTTCAAATGAAGTTGCTGATAAAATAAAAACATTGAAAAAAGAATTTGAAGATGGTGCAAAAAAAATATTTACCAATTTAATGTCTCATATCGAAAAAGCTGATAAAATTACTGAAGCGATCAAAGTTGAAAAGAATTATGTTAGTTTGGCTAATAAAAAAAGAATTGTCGGTGTTCGACCTGGTATTGACAAACATGATGTTGTTGTTAAAGAACAAATTTTAAAACCTCTAAAATTATCAGAAAACATCGATATTGTTGATTTACATGATCCGAATGTTAAAAATGCCTTAGATTTTAAAGGAAAAAGAATTAGCAGTGTTAGTATAGGAATTAATCCATTTGATGTTGTTGTAATGATTCAATTAGAAGATCCTATTAAAATGTTTAATGAACTAAAACAAAATTATGAGAATCATAAACAGCATGTTAAAGATTTTACAACAGAAGTCTATGAAAAACTTGATGAAAGAAGTAAAAGATCAGTAGACGATGTTGGTTGAAATTAATGAAAAACTTACTAGATTTAAAGAGTCTTTTGATAAGTTTAGTTTAGATGCTACGAAAACTTTTGAGAATATTGGTCATAAATTTGTTGAATACAATGATTCTTATGCTGTCAAATTTCAAAAATTAGAAGAAAAACTTAATAAGTTCGAGGAAGATCTTACTGGGTTTTATGCACGATAAATTTTCCCTAAATAAATGGCGCTCATATATTGTGCAAAAACTGCAACAAATGATATAAAATACTATGCAAATATCAATGGAGTTAAAAGAGTTTCTGGAAAATGTGCTGAATGTAACACTAAAAAGAGCCAATTTATAAAAACTTGAAATTTTTTCTTAATAAATAGAGATGGCGGGACATTACAGTGCTTTCGATCTTTTTATAATGCAACACGAAAGAGATTTGAAAAAAGAACATTGGGATGATATTTCTCAAAAATATGAATTATCCGAAGATATGATGAGATTATACGTAAACAAATTGAAATTGGTATAACATTGCTAAATATCAAAAATCTGTCCCCAGAGTTCATTCAAGAAAATATACATTATCAATTAAAAGATCATATGTCTGTTCTTTGTCTCTATCAACACTTGAGTATAAAATTTTTGGATGAAAAATAAAGATACAGTTGATTGGAACAATATTATAGATAGCGGTTACTATCCTGTGCAAATTTTATTGAAATATGTGACCGAGATCGCAAAATTTAAGGAAGAGAATCCCGAATATGACGAAGTAGATCATTAAAAATGACTAAAATTTATATCTTTTCTTATAAAAACGTACATTAGATCGATGAAAAAATGATATCTTTCTTATACATGATGTTTAAAATTTCTAAATTTTCTCTTATTAAATGGCGGACTACAGAAAATATGCTAGTGATATTGAAAGGGCGGAGTTTAAAAATTTCTATCCAATTAGTAAACAACATTTGAATGAACCGAATAAAAGAACTGAGTTTAATATTGATTTTGGAGATAACTTTTGCTCGTCTAACTTCCAGTTTTATATTTCTGGAACTTTAACAAAACAAGATGGTCAAGCATATCTTGGAACTGATAATGTTAGATTAATCGATAATTTTATACCGTTTTTTATTTTCTAAGATTGAAGTAAGAAAACACAATAAATTGATAGAAGAAGTCGAAAACTGTGGCCAATTAAGCACAATTAAAGGAACTATTTCGTATTCAAAAAGTGATGTTATTTCTCAAACTTCTAATGGCTTTGAATCAGATTTTAAATTTGGTGTTTTTGAAGCAGCTGGAAATTTATCTCATTTTGGATTAGGATTTTTTGAAAATGTTACTATTCCGATCTATAAAGGAGGATTTTATCTAAGTTTTATAAGAGCAGAAGACAATGATGTGATTCTGAAGACTGCAACTGGAAATGTTATGCCTGTTGATGGAAAAATAACAATTACAGATTTTTTTATTAGAGTTCCAATGATTGATTATAAAACCACGAGTAAAATTAGGTTGATTGATGAAATTACAAAAAGTCAAAACATTATGTTTAATTTTCTAGATTGGCAATGTATTGAACAAAAAGGTATTTCCGGAACAACTTATTCGTTCGATATTACAAATATTTATAGAAATATCTTCAATCCCAAGTTCGTTATCATAGGTTTTCAAACAGATAGACAGAATAATCAAGAAAAAAATCCTTCAAAGTTTGATAGTTTGGATGTAAAAAATATCAGAGTAAAATTGAACGGTTCTTATTATCCAGATGAATTACAAAATTTAAACATTTCAGGAGGTCTTTTCAGAATCATGTATCAGATGTATCAAGATTTTAAGAAAGTTTTACTGTAATAATAAGGAAATGTATTACAATCCTAAAGAATTTTTAGCGAATAGACCTATTTATGTCATTGATACAACAAAGAGTATGACAAATATTTCTGGTTCAAAGAACGATATAATTATCAATATGGATTTTCAAAAAGCTGTTACAAACGCGATTTGTTATGTGGTTGTGGTTTCTGAGAAATTTTTAGCCTATGATGTGATTAAGAACGATATTAGAGAAATTCAGTAAAATTTTTGAAAAAAATCGTCTTATTGTCTGTATTATTCATTGGATAATTCTACAACTTTACAGAATTGTTAAAGACATTGATATAAGTATTCATTTTTAATTTCAAAAGAATATCTTAAAAAATGGGGATAATATTAACAAAAAAACTATTCCAAGGTCATCTTAAGGGTTGGACCGGAAGTTATGATTTTAAAAAATACTTTAATATTTACTGATCCTATATACCAAATTTCAGCAAAAAAGCTCCAATAGTTCTCGAGATATAAGAGTATTAAGATAAGGGATGATTGGGGTAGATTTTGAAAATTTTGTTATTTTCATGAAATTTTAAGTTGAACTCGCTTGTTTTTGAAGTTTCAGATTTTTCTGATTATTTTTTTTATTTTTTTATGAATATTAAGAAATAGGGGATGATTTCACCCTTATGGATAAGTTAAGTCGAAAGAGTTAAGTATTTACTATATGTGTACCAAATTTCATTAAAATCGGTTGAGTGGTTTTTGAAATATAAAATTATTAATAAACTTGTAAACTAGCACTCCTAATTGAACAACTTATATAGCAGAGATATAGCTTATAACTTTCGAGACTCTCCGTAGCTCAGTTGGTAAGACGCTTGCCTTCAAAGCCTGAGGTTCTAGGTTCAAATCCCAGAGCTTCAGGCGCGCTTTTTATTGAGGAAGACATGGTTGTCGTTCAGTGGTTGGGGACAAGTCTTTACACGAGTGGCCATAGTGTAATGACTATAGAACAAGCCGAGTAATGACAACTGTGGTTGGGCGCGCCATTTGCTTCCTCACCTTTCCACTTCATTCCTTAATTCCTTCTCTTCCTTAATTCGTTCATTACATTCATCATTCACATCGTTCATTAATACAACATTACACTTACAAAACACCCGACACAAATTCCCTAATTGAATCTCTCCATCAACTTCTACACAGTAGTTACCAAAGAAAAAATGAGACTTGGGAACAAAAAAATTCCAGAGACTAAGACCCGAATTACAGCTCCTAGCCATTAACTTGGTTGGACAGTAGCAGTGCAGGGCCAAGTCTCTAAACAATAGACACCGTAGAAGTTGAATGTGATGTGATTCCCATAGCGCAAAACACGCACACTAACAACACTACACCAGAGACACAATCATTCATTTTGTATGTCTTTCATTATATCGTAATGAATTGCTGAATGGCAAACGTTTCTCTTTTCTTCGTCAGAACCACACACACACACAATATATCTGTTTCGTAAATGTTTTTTCCATATAATTTATCCCAATCTACAACAAAAGCGTGATCTCTTATAAATTCCTTTGATAAATCTTGTTGTTTACAAAGACTTGTTAAAAAACTAGCTGTATGCATATTTCTTGTCCAGTATGGATATTGTCTTCTCAACATTTCAACAAATAAGCAATGAAATTTAGCATAAAAGCGATGAAAAATGTCAGATTGTTGGTGTTTTAGTTTATTTTGTAAAAATCGGAATATTTTTCTTATTTTTCTATTATTTAATTTAAAATCTCCTATTACATTTAACATATTTATACTATCTAAGTTGTCTGTAATAAATTGCATTGAACACTTTTTAGTACTTAAAAGTTCTCTGAATTCGTTTTCATTTAAGGATTCGTTTTCACTTAAGGAAAATATCAACATTTGTTTAACATATTTAGGTAATTCAAAGAAGTCTTTATAACTATTTCCTGTGGTAAGTTCTTTAAATGCTAGAAACTGAAGTGATTTTGGAGAGTTCATGTTGTTTGATGACTATTTAGTAGAATAGATTTTTTATTTTAGAAAAATAATTTGCTAAATTCATATTATTCTCTTTCATTCCTTCTAAAACTTCAAAAATATACTCTTTCGCTGATGAAAAATCTCGATTTCTTCCGGAATAATCTTTGTAATCATAGACAAAATATCCTAAATAGTTGAATAATAAAATAAAATCATTTCTTTTTATCTCGGTAGTTGAAATGTAAACACAAACATTTGCGCTGAAAAATTTATATCTCGGCAGAGTTAGTTCCATAATCTCCATTTATAAAAAAATCTTTTTGTTTAAATGGAAGAGTATAATGCCAACTGTTACAAGTCTTATAATAGAGGAGAAATTATTGATAAAAAATATTTAGTTTGTAGAGATTGTAATTTAATTTTGTACGAAAGACCTAAACCTAGGAAATTTCGAAATAAACTAACACATTTGAATAATCTGCTTACAAAATTACAATATGGAGGTAAAAAACAAACAAAATTTGTTACAGAATTTAGAAAACAGAATAAACATTTTTACTTATCTCTTATAACCGTTGAAAAAATTATTTTCCTTTTCAAAGAATACATTAGGTTTGTAGGTATCGATACACATGTTTATTATGAGAAGATTTTACCTATAATTTTTCACTATTTGGATATTGAATTTGATTACGATTTTAAGCCTGAAATCTTTGATGATTTTATAGTACATTTGGAGAAATTAAATGAAGAACCTCGTCAAAAGAATGTGGTTTTTACTCACATTCTCCCCGACTTCTCGAGTGATTGTTAGCAAATTCCATCATTTCCGTTTATAAGTTTTAATTTATAGTTTATTCGTAGCAGACATTTCAAATAGATTGATTTCACAGCTCAAGAAAGTAGAAGCAAACAGCTATAGATTCGGTTAATTTTTCATTCGTGAGTTACAGATTCGTTTATTGTCCTTTAAACAGTATTTTCCCTTGATTTTCTGACTGTCCCAAAAGTGGTCTAGAATCGGCATATTCATATCTACTTATATAAATCCATCTCCTGTAACTATATAACAACAACTTGTAAAACTTAGTATAAGTACATAATCTTTATAGCTAACTAAATGTATAAATAAATAGCTATATAATGACAAGCTTGCGTGGCTTGGTATTGGTGGGATTAAGTATATATACATATACAACATTATTAACTGAATTTAATTAAATCCAACTATAAAAGCATTTCAATTCAATGTAATCTAACCATGACAGAAGCTACTGATTCAGGACTCTGCATCGACACCAAAATCCAATTAATTCCTCTGTAAAACGTCAAACCTGACTTTAAAGCTCTGGTTGTACTCAATTCGTTCACGCATGACGTTTTAAAGTATACTCGATAACATTCTGGTGAGTGCAGTTGTTTAATTTACCTAATATCTTACTGTTCATTATATTCAACTAGTGTATTCAGTATTATATTATAAAGAAACGGATTAAAGAATAACTTATAAAGCAAATGTAACAGACTGTACGGGAGAGTTAGTGGCATTATAATAGGCACTAATTTATCTGTAAAGACTTTCCTTCGTCTTTTTCACGTATATTAGATATATATTGCCTTAAAAATATTGTTCTTCTGTCAGTAGTCCTGTTATAAATTTTATTTAAAATATTTGAATATTTATCAATAAAAACATCTTCATTCGCCTGTAATCCCTAACTTGGATATATATTGGTTGTGGTAATAACTAAATTTCATGCGAATTGGTTTAAAAATAAATTGACAAATTTAAAATAAGTTTAGTAAAATAAGTTTAATCTTTGTGTAATAAAGTGTTGAAAGTACGAATTCAAAAAATTTTAAAAGATGTCTTTATAAAAACATTAACTGCACTCAATAGTAACGATACGATTTATATTGAAGTTTAAACTCGTGTTAGTGAAAGATATTGGCAATGAACATGTTCTAGAAATAAATTATGGAAATGCTTTAACTTATAATTTGAAATGAACCAGGGCATTAGTATCTGTGTTTTGAAGTTAGCGACTAGACATGTATACCTTAATACAAGACCAGTTTTCAGTGGTCCATATCGTTAAATATAATTAAAAAGTTTTTTGAGAAGTAAATATTTAAGAGAGGCTACAAATGAAAGCAGCAGATTTGAAAGGACTAGTAACTATTTACTTTTGGAAAACTTACTACACCTTAAATAATGTCACTTATGTGATTTTTATACAAAAACGTGTTATTCATAATTACATAATACATAATTAAAAATTACTATTATTCTTAAAGTGAATTGTGAGTTTACTCAAATTATACAAATGCTTTATATCCCATGGAAAGAAATCAAAATAAATTTTGTATGCTGTAGACACTTAAATATTATTATTCGTAATAATACATTTTAAAAATTCAAATATTATCACTTAAAATAAAAATAAAACTTTTGATCACTTAACTTTATAAGTTAACTACTATTCACATTATAAGACTAAGAGAGGAAGGGAACTGTTATGAGTTGACCTTAATAGTTCTGCTCAGGATTATTCAGTAGATATAAAATTGAATCTTGAATTTTAGAATGAAAGGATGTGATTAGTATGTCTTGAATGAATAGTTATTTTGTCTTACTTTAGAAGAGTGAAACATTTATTGCAGGACGTAATAATAAAAAAATGGTAAATAATAACTTTTGTAATCAGAGACAAAGTAAATGGATTACACGTTCCCTTTCCTGAGTAATAAAAAAGAAATTCTAAAAAGTGAAATCAATAGTAGAATACGTAACATATGTACAATTGGAAAAAGTTTATGGTTACTGAAATAGAGTACTAACACCTTACATTCTATATTTAACGACTAAAATGTAAATATCAGGATTTGCCACACAAATAATGGAACCTCCACAACAAACATACACAGACAAATTTACATATGCAGACTACTGCAGCGTTTATATGGACACGTCGGAGCGTAAGTGCTGATATCGGTAGTAGTTATCTGCTCGAGTACACACGTGATGAGGACATGTCAGGAATGAGTGAGTAAGGGTGCTACTCAATCTTACTTATTACTCCTGCAGTGAGGGTGCTGCTAATATCACTTAGTACTCCAGTAGTGAGTGTGTAAGTCTGCTGCCCAGTATCAGTACACACTAGCAGTGGGGGTACTGCTAATATCACTTAGTACTCCAGCAGTGAGGGTGTAAGGCTGCTGCCCAGTATCAGTACGCACTAGCAGTGGGGGTGCTGCTAATATCACTTAGTACTCCAGCAGTGAGTGTGTAAGGCTGCTGTCCATTATCAGTGCACACTAGCAGTGGGGGTGCTGCTAATATCACTTAGTACTCCAGCAGTGAGTGTGTAAGGCTCCTGCCCAGTCTCAGTACACACTAGCAGTGGGGGTGCTGCTAATATCACTTAGTACTCCAGCAGTGAGTGTGTAAGGCTGCTGCCCAGTCTCAGTACACACTAGCAGTGGGGGTGCTGCTAATATCACTTAGTACTCCAGTAGTGAGTGTGTAAGTCTGCTGCCCAGTATCAGTACACACTAGCAGTGAGGGTGCTGCTAATATCACTTAGTACTCCAGCAGTGAGTGTGTAAGGCTGCTGCTCAGTCTCAGTACACACTAGCAGTGGGGGTGCTGCTAGTATCACTTAGTACTCCAGCAGTGAGTGTGTAAGGCTGCTGCCCAGTCTCAGTACACACTAGCAGTGGGGGTGCTGCTAATATCACTTAGTACTCCAGCAGTGAGTGTGTAAGGCTGCTGCCCAGTCTCAGTACACACTAGCAGTGGGGGTGCTCCTAATATCACTTAGTACTCCAGCAGTGAGTGTGTAAGGCTGCTGCCCAGTCTCAGTACACACTAGCAGTGGGGGTGCTCCTAATATCACTTAGTACTCCAGCAGTGAGTGTGTAAGGCTGCTGCCCAGTATCAGTACGCACTAGCAGTGGGGGTGCTGCTAATATCACTTAGTACTCCAGCAGTGAGGGTGTAAGGCTGCTGCCCAGTCTCAGTACACACTAGCAGTGGGGGTGCTGATAATATCACTTAGTACTCCAGCAGTGAGAGTGTTACTACAAATGTTACAGCTGGAAAGTTATTACCTCTATGTTTAGGATATAAAGTTGGTAGAAATAGGCTAAGGTTAAATATTTTCATAAATATACTATTTATAGCTTTACTGTAACTAATTTAAACAAAGCTAGACATTATTATAGAATCAAAAAAATTATTTTATATCAATACCAGTATGTGTAAGTTAAATGTTTAATTTTTCGTACTAATATATTTGTCAGGTATACATGGAGACTTTTGAATTTTAATGATATGTCTGCAGTATCATTCTTTAATGAGGAAATAAATACGTATTAATTATTTTATTGAAGAAACTGGGAAAGGCAGGGAAAAAACTATATTTTATTTATAAACTTCATTGTCTCCTCAGTTTACCTCTTTACGATTACCAGTACGTTTGTTACAAAAGACTTACCACGGTAGAGTTATACTTCTGAAAAAGTAGCAGTTATGTCAGCAGTTATGTATTAGTAGTTTATCAACGTATCTATCTTTTTATTGTAATTATCCAATACTTACTGTACACCCTAAAACGTTAAATATTACACCACATTATTGCAATTCTGGACCTTGGTTATCATTCAATTTGGAAATGGTTATTTTATTTTAGTATCATTAAGTTTTTTACTTTTCATCTAAGCGTCTACTAGATAAATGGGAGCACACGGCCAGACTGGTGAACTGTTCAATAAAACTACAGAACCGACTCAGCATGCGTTTTAAAGTTATTTTGTTAGATTAAAAGTAACTATGTTATTGCATTAACAAAAAATTTGGTTTAATACTAAAATTATTAATGATAATAACAAATAGAAAGAACTACATATCTCCACCATCCACTAACGTTTGTAGGTATTATATGATTAATTACTACTATAGTCTGACATAAAGCAAATATTGCAGTGCTAAAGGCAAAACCAGCGGAGAAATTAAATTGTATTACACTAAGATGTTTTTATAAGAAATCTTAAAAGGATTTAGACTAAAGGTCTTTCACTCGGTGAACCATCACATCTCAAACTATCACTTAGTACTAATTATCATATTTTATTTCCTATCTTTGGATGATAACGATAATATTTATAACGTCTTATACTGTCTAGTTTAATCAATGAGTAAACCCTAAATAACCACTTCAGTGAACATTTCATCACGTAATATACAGGTACACTCTACTCTTAGTTCGTACAGGACTACTTGTTAGCACTCTTTACAGTAATAAATAATTACAAATCTAATTTAGAATATTATATATTTTTATACCAAGAAATACATACTTTGCAAGTTGTGTACATTCACTTTAAGAAGGATTGACACCCTGTAAAACCCACTTTTTCAGATTTGTGACGGACTTTTACTTTACTTTAAAATATTGAATACTAGTTTTATGGATATTCAATTTTTTTTTTCATTTCCATCTTACGAAATGTCTCATTGCCTTTCTTGAGTTTCTCTCTGTTTCATCTCCATGTTTTTATAGGCAGAACCCTGGTACAAGTCAATTAATTCTAGATGTAAAAGATAGAGGAGATCTCCGAGAGTTTTTCTAGAGCTCTCTTCTTTTTCCTTTACACTTTCTTACATAACAAATATGAAGGTTGTCCCGTTACGCTTTCGGTTATGAGTCCCGGAAGGGCAGTTCTAGATTTTATATTGAATGGGTGACCTGGGAAACAAGGAACACTCCTAACGGGCAACTATAAGGCTAGAAAACATTGAAACTTCTCGTGTTTCTGGAATACCCAGTCAGCAAATATCAATTTTAATTACTACATTCAGAGAGAGCTTATTTATCCCTCTATACTTTTCTTATTATAATAATTTATATCTTCCATAAAGTGTTAAGGTTTAGGTTTAGGCAATGGTTTGCTTGTATTAGACAACTGTTGCGGGCGTATCCGAGCTTCGACTTTATCGATTGGAACAACAATGCAGCCTGGTACCTTACGACACTATATCTATTCAACTGTCAGAGCGAGTTTCGCCATTGTTAATATGAGGGATATAATCAATGTGTAATAGATAATGTCTGTCCTTCATTGCAGGATGGCTCAAAGACGTCACATACTTCAATGTATGGAAAATACAATGTTACATTTGTATTGTCGTCTGGACATAGAATATACTGTAGGTTATTATATATTCCAGTCGCAGACCAATAAATATAGTGTTTAATTAAATCAATTAAAAGTATTAAAATGTTAATTACATTCTATCTTAATGTAGCCCACATGCTATGGATGATAAAATTATTTTAGTTGAGGCTATTAATAAATTAAAATTAACATTTTTTGTTAGCGTATAAAATATCCATTATATGGTTAAAGTCAGTTATTTAAAACAAAGTTTTGCAATCATATTTCAATGTCACATTCACACACAAACATTTTGCAGTCAATCCCTCCAGTCATTCGCCAATTTATTACATCATCTTCGACGCCAGGGTGTTTTCAAAATGGGTGATCTCTCAGTTACAGGCCAAAGACACGTCGATATTATAAAATGCCATTGACGCTAAAAAGCGTTTAAGACGGGTTGTTTAAAGGCTTAGGTGTTGTGGCATTTCTAATGGAAGCTGGCAAATTGTTTATAAAATGAACACATGCTTGCGAAGGCCACCACCCTTTTGTTTTCCATAACGCTAGTTGTCTCTGCCTCTGGTCCCATATCCATGCACGTCACGGCCGCTGATCAGGGTATATTTGGTCATACAGAATGAAATTCTCTCAAGGATGTATAGACAGGGTAGAGTCAACAGTTGCAAGTTGAAGGCGGTCGGCACGATTCTCTCAAATTCATGTTATCAATGATTCCACTAGCTTTCTTTTGAAGTTTGAACGCTCAAGAATTGATTGTTTGCACTAGACCACAATCCATAGAACGTAGTCTATGATATGGATAAATATACCGTTATCAGTACCAGGTCACGACAGCTTTTGCCTAAAGACCTCATAACATTAATTCTTGAGGCTAATTTGATGCAAAATGAGTCGATGTAAGCATTCCATGTCAACCTTTGATCAAGGTGTATTCTATGAAATTTAGTGGATTGTCTTTCTACTAGAATGGAGTCTGCCAACCTATGGCAATCATACAACCAGAATCTCAACTTCGAATCTTACTCACGTGTTGGCGTAGAGATTGGAAAGAAACTTATTAGCCAAACCATCTTAATACTTAAATACTTTCTATAATAATGCTAGAAACTAAAATTACACCATATTCACATATTCTTTTTGATATTTATGACTAATTTCAGATTGTTATGCTCAGTAACTAATCTGATAAAATATAATATTTGATTTAGATAACTAAACACTTAATAATGATTATTTGTTAAAATGAATTGAAGTTATTTATTATTTCTTAAGTTTCTATTTATTAAGTTACTGCGGAATCAGTCGTAATGAATTTCACTTATCTGTGAACAAGGATATATCAGGTATATGTATTGTTTCGGATTGTATATTTGTACCTTACCTATCTTACGGGTGTTCGGGAGATCGTTAGAATCTTTAAAATATTACTATTTTGCATTTTTCCTTATACTCATAAAAAATAAGTCAATGAGACCTTTCCATGGTTAATTCACTATATCGCCATAGGTACCTAGTGTTCTCTGGAATAGCAATGACAGGCTTAATAGGGGTTACTTTGTCACTTATACAAACGAAACTTCTAATAGTAATTAATAAATATATGATAATCTTTTAGCAGTAATAATGAAATGTTCCAGAGATTTTCCTTGAAAAGTTTAGAAAACTGGGTGGACACGGCATTGATTCGTAATGACTCCACAGACTAATGAATGAGTACTGAGGTCTGTTGGACCAAAATTTAATCCAACAAACGTCATTTGTCGTTATTAGATTGAAAGTAAACTCGTAATAGTTCCAATACTGTGCATTTTTTCTTTTGCTTTAGTACAAAACAAAATGAATGGCCAATTATTTTAATGAGATGGCCATTCATAATATCATCATACTAATAACTTTTTGTCCGTAGTAAACATCACCATTGTCTACGATGAAAATTCCTCAAAAATATTACATACATCATATAGAACATCATCCAAATGGATCTTTACAGGCGTGAACAAATTAAATAACTAAGAGTTTTAGAAACCCATTATGGGTTTAAAAATGCCATTATAGGTGTTAGAAGAGAAAATAATAACTGTTTTTTTACTCTTAAGCTTAATTTTAAATTCATATTACTATTATTCCAATATTAATTGCATTGATTTTATAGCAATTTCATTTTACGACCAAGGAATTATCTAGCAAACTATGAATCTATCTAGTAAGCCTACTTGTACACTGTATGTTACGCGCAAACGGTTAAACGTCCATATTTAGTGAGCAAACCCTCAAGCTTGAGCAGAGGAGCTCTTGACGAGACAATGGGCGTACGTCGATATTCCGAGATCTAACTGCTTCCCGTTTGTTTCAGAGACGCTCCAAACCCTCGCTTACATTTAGAGAAGGGGTTTAATGTTTCCGTACTTGTACTACAATATTATGCTAAAGAGGAAGTAAGTGTTTTGTGTTTTAACTTGCCAGTAATGCCTGTGCCAGTGACTTATTACAAGAATGTGAGATTTGTTTTTTATTATAGTTTCATGCATTAAAATATTAATGAAGGTAGATGTCGAATAGGTATCTTTTAGGTAGATTAAACTTATATAGGGACATTCAATAAAAATCTAAATATTGTGTTATGAATTTATTACATGATTCGGAGTACTAGAGATAGTAAATAAATTACTGGGTGTCATGAAACGGCAATTTACACACACCACTAAGTAGAATTGGGTCCATCAAATACCTCAAGGCAATACCAAAACTTAAATTAAATAATACTCAGGTTTTGCTTCATACCAGTTATAGTTCCATCTCCAAAAAGGGAAGTCCCATAAACTTTCCTCCTAGATACAGAAAACTGCAAAAGTAAAGGGCTTAGCTGTAAGCGTTTCCATAAAACTTTAAAAATAATTTGTGATTCGGCTTTTTGAAATTGCAGAACAAAGAAAGCCTACTATTTGCGTGTCGCCATCGTTGTTATTAGCGCTTCCTATCGGATGGCGGAGGAACCATTGAGTCCGGATTCGCATAGGTGGTAAAACACCAAACTGTTGCAGTTGCGCTTAGATTTTATAGATGGATTATAATTATAAGTGATATTACAAAAAAACTACAAATTGTTACAACCCTGATATTTATTTAAAACATTCAGGTTCATAGAAAAATACTTTTGGCATATAACTGAATTAGAACTGTTATATTCTTACTAGTTTTTTAAATGTATTTGAGTGAAAAATATAATTTATAGTTTTGTAATCTCGTTGACAATTATTCTTTAGAGGGTAAATCTTTTTTTCCGATATCTCTGCTTACATATAAAGGCTAATTGTATGTTCTAATTTATAAATAAACCTTTCCTATTTCTATATAATGTAGCATACGAATGTACAAAAGAGTTTGTTGGGTAGCCTAAATCTTTTTAAATACGATTTTTGTGTTTAGAGTTCATGAAAACAGTTAAATTGTTCAAATCCAAAAGTGAATTGAACTGTATGAAAAATATATCAGTAGGCAACATAAACATGAACCGAAATCAGATTTATTCACGGAATTTAAAACAGTATAGTTCTGCCACAATATTAATAATGTTATCTCTTTTACTACTCTATTCGGCCACAAACAACAGAGCGTATGCTGTGAATAATGCTAATGTAGAAGCTCCATTAGTTCCAGAGTAGTGAACCATTTACTTCAGCTAAAAGCATATGGTGCTTGAACAAGAGATTGAAATAGGTATACAGGTTTTATTTATGTTATTTAATTAAACCTATTTTTATCTCCTCCTTATATAATTAAAAAATATTTCTTGTTTTATATGTTTTGTTTAAGGTGGATAACTGTGTATACGATAAAACGGCTTTAAATTTAGCAAAATCTTTACTAATTATATCATACTAAACCTTTTTTCAATAGATCTTAAAAAGTTTTTAATAGTAAACATAACTCATTGAGTGTTCTACAGCCCTTTGCATCTATGGCCTAAATAATAAACAGTAGTTGGTTTAATTAGGTCAAGAAATATTTTAAATGTATAGCTAATTTTAATATCGAGATATCGTGCTGACAATCATACAGAAAAGAAATGTTATGAACTCCAAGCAGATGAATAAGATATTTTGAGTTACTGAGTTATTACTGAGTGATTGGCATCAATGAGGCTGAAGGAAATCCCAAAGTTAACATCATCGTAATCATTTTAGCCTATCTACAAACTAAGTAAAAAGAACTTGTAATGGAAGTAGAATTTAATTGAACGATTCCATTTAATATATCTCAAGATATCATGAAAATTTAAGGCTACCCGTTATGGTACATAACATCGAATAAAGTTATCATTTACGCAGGTGGATTACGTTTTTTTTATTACATTATTAATATTTTTTATTATTTCCTCGGTTTTATCCATGATTACCCAAAATTATAACACAAAATCTTGTACAGTGACGTGCATCATCATAAAACTTGACTTTTCCTACATAGAAAAGAAACTTCACGCAAAATGAGTATATGAAAGTTTGTTCTCCATATATCTTGCAGGTAGGCAGACAGTCAGGCACGAATACGAGTACAACTTTGTAACCCGTTCGAGTGATTAGCTTATCTAACGCTAGGCTGAAAGCTACGGTTAATCACAAACTCAGATAACTGTGCCGTCATTTCAGAATCAAAAACCGCCCATGAAACAATATTCTTTTATTGTCTATTATTTTCTTAATAAAAGGTATTAAATCCAAGTATACAAACATTTATTTGAATTTTAATCAATGATGAAGTCTTTGATGATAATTTTCACTACATATGTAGATAAATTATCTTATTCTAGCATCACTCTGAGCCCTTTAAGTGTTATTTCCCGCTGCGTAAATCCATGTTTAGTATTTTCTACCCTGATAGAGAGGACAGACTATTTTATGAAAAAGTTTTTCTATTATGATCGTTAATATTTTTAATTCATGATAAGTAGCACAAATCATACTATCCTTCTATAATAATAAATAAAAATCTATTGGTGTGAGTCTGTCTGTACGAGTATGTGTTACGTAAGGATGGAAAATACTAGACCGATAATACTGTTTTTTTACATGGACTGTCTTAGGATCTTTAATAATATTTGTAATCCTTTAATCTTTAATTATTAACAAATAGGCCTATTTTATTTTCAATAATCCCTGCATACTACTCTCCACTGGGTTTCTAAACGTATAAAATATCATTTTGGTTTCAATGGAATGATCGTGTTAAATGTAATCAAATTGTTCCGAGAAATCAGCCTTATATTTAAATTGGAGATTATATGCTTTCAGTTTACATGTATAGTCTTGAAAGCATAGAGTTAGCTCGATGGTAACAACCATTCGTATTTCCTACGTATCATTAGGAACGAATTATTAATAATCTCGTTACGTTTTTAAATAAAAGCTATAATGTATGTTTTATACTCAATTCCTAGTACTTCATAGTTTGATGTAATGTGTATTATATTTTTTGTAAATAATAACTCGAAAGTTTAGGAGTAAATTCAAGTAATCCGACCACCATGGACCGATGTCACTCATGTGGCACCACTCATACGTGTAGTATGAAATATGGCCACTTTATGTCAGACATAAACATAAAATAAAACTTCCAGCAGTTTGAATACTAAACGTCGTAACGATAAAATGCTTATACATCCTGTTAAACCTCTAAAGCTACTAGTTTTAAAATTTATGACCGTAATGCTCATGGGAAATCCTTTGGATTATGCCGAGTGACAAATATATGCTCTAGTATAGTTTCCACAAAAGTATTTGAAACTGAGATAGCGTTAGTGATATTTAAGACGCAGCTATACTGCCCTGAATCTTCTTTTTATTTAAATAAGAACAATGTTAAACTTATACACTTTTAATTCCTTATTTGTTATCATATGCGTACTTATCGATAATATCCTATTTTAAACACCAAACCAAACTCTCCAAAAGCTTTCAAGATTTATCAATGTTTTCTATAATATTTAGGAACAAGCCTCCAGTTATTGTACTGTATCGTTTAATTACTCAGGGGTTATAAAGTTTTAAAGGAAAACGGAAAATAAATTGGATGTTCAATGTTCAAATCCTTAGATTTGATACCTACCACAATTCTATGTTATGAGAGTTTATTAAAATACACAAATATACGTTTATGTATTAGTATTTATGATGTATGTATTTCTAATATATTTATGTGTTTACGTAAAGTTCAAGTCGAACTATAATATTTGTCACAAAAATCATTGTTACCTTCAAAATGTTAGTGTCATAACTGAAGCAGTTTTAGGGAAGTATAACGTATCGATTCTATACTGTTTGTAATTGCATTTGTTCAAACTTGAATGAAATGTAGTATTAGAATAGCGCACTAAATAAGAGTTCCAGTTGATTTTTTCTTTGCTGCTGTTTACTATGGAGCCCTAATCTTTGTAATTTTTAATTATTAATATTTTCTTTGGTAACAAAGCATTCCTTCGTTGGTTTTAAGAAAGAGTGCCTCTACTCGGAAAATTTCCAGAGTGACTGAAATATCATAGTTTTTCTTTTTACAAGATAACTAACATAAATCACAGTATTATTATTTAAAGCTTCTATCATCGGAAATCATAATTATAGGGACGTAAGATTCTTGTGTAATGCGTGTATGTACTTGAATTAATACAAAATTGTATTGTGTGTATAATATATTATGATGTATTTTATACAGTATGATATTATAATTAAGATGTATGTGTATGCAATAAATCTACTTTATTGAATTGTAAAACAAATCAATAATTTTATTATTATTTAATCACATTGAATGAGTTTTCCCTATAGAAGGCATGAAATTCACAGCAGCAATTATTAACAGTCATATTGGCTGGAACATGTAATCCACTTCCTCGTTTGTCAAATTTATTCTATGTATAAATTATTGCCGTATATTCGGTAAAAGTGCATTAGAATGTTCTTATTATACATAATATTAATGATTTGTTTAAAATTTAATATATAAATCTATTTAAAGTCTGATACCTTCAGATATGAGCAAACAATTTAATGTTACAATTGGTTACACATGTTTTGCTGATATATCTCGATCTTCAAGTAATAAATGAATTACTTACTGTTCTGTTTAAAATTTTAAAAGCCTGTCAAGTACAATACAAGTTTAGGTGTAACATTGTTCAGAGATGAAACAAAGCTGATTACCCGGAAAGCTGCAAGAAGTTCAAAGTAAGATTAATTAATGAAAAGACTAAAATCCCAACACTCTACCGTCCTTGTAAGCCTTTGATGACAAAGTCAATTTGGCAGACACACTTTTCCGGAGTATTTTACGTTAAACAGAGTTTGTTTCTTACGTTCATTGGGATACCGCCCTTTTAAAATGCAATAATGTCTGTGAAATAAAGATAATTTGGAAGGAAAATAATATATGCAGTACTGAGGATAAGTATTTTTTATTAAATGTAATGGTAATAAAAAACCAGGGAGATTCTCCCTAAATGCTTGTAAGAAATATATTAATCTGTTTATATGTTAGTTTTATGAAAATGTGTAAAGATGTATTTCACTATAAAATAATTACTAAGTCGATTATTCAACTACCCCAATTTTAAGTTGTCAAAAATACTGAATAACAAGTATAAAACTGCTTTATTTAATTGATGTTTTTATAAACTTTTTAGTAGTACGTCACACCACATATCATTTAACAGTATTCTCCCAGCTTTAGTTGCATATTATGTTTTACAATGATATACATTTCTACAGAATGTGTGTACAAGTTAATTTACTGTGCAGTTTTATGTCGATTTAATAATAATTATTTCCCTTAGATCAATTTAGGAATTTTTGTTAAGGAAATCCGATGGATTAACACGCTCCATCTTGTTTACATAGAAATTAAGGTTTAAGCAAAACTTCAAGTCGATAGATTTGTTCTTTCTGAGATAGATAAACAGACGTAGAGAATTTAAACTTATCTACTATCCTAAGTAATAATTTTTCGCTAATATTAATTCTAAAAATGTTTGTACGTGAAATATTTAATCTTGAATCTACAATGAAAATTTCTGCTCCATAGTTACTAGTGGGATTCAGCCTCAAGTGTTACTAAGATATATACTATAGTAAGTTAATATAAGTCTTGGATAAAATCACTGCATCTATTGTATAATAGATGTACGATTCAGGGTTGATATGTATAACATAGCTTCGGCTCACGAACTCGACTCTCAAGAAACGTGTCCTGAATAAACAGCTATTTCAAATTTCATCTTTGATAGGAAATACTTCAAACATATATAGGTGAGTGATTCACGTCCTTCTTTATATTATGTGAAAAATGTAAATCGAAAGATATGAATCTTCAAACATCAATTTGTGTAATAACATCATTGAATTGTAGTGTAGAAACCTTCTGTTTTTACACAAAAAATAGAATAATCTTTTTGAATATATTCTTAAAACACTTTTGTTCATTATACTAGTTGGCCATTAATTTCGGATTTATCTATGATTGGCTTCTAATTGTTCAATTCGTTTTTAGTGGTAAGTATGGAGTTTAGTTGTCTTAACACCTCCACTGGGACAGG
The DNA here is from genome assembly GCF_021130785.1 of Homalodisca vitripennis. Lineage (NCBI taxonomy): Eukaryota > Metazoa > Arthropoda > Insecta > Hemiptera > Cicadellidae > Homalodisca > Homalodisca vitripennis. The sequence continues at coordinate 35,143 of NW_025779519.1, read as the reverse complement.
AGACATGTACCTGCAAGCACAGTCTGGGTAGTCAAAGAGAGTATTCACCATTTTAATACAACTTTACCTACAGATTATATAATTAAAATATAATATATATTGACGTACATAGCACTTTATTAAACCATTATTGTTTTCTACCAATCATACGTGGTTAAACTATAATAAATATTGATTTTTAGAAAATGTAGTTGAGCTATTACACACATTTACCTACAGAAACGTAGTTAAAGGATAATACAGAACACGTCGTAAAGCATGTCATGGTATACACTGTCTCTAAATACAATTTTTGTTTTGCTCGAAATATACTCAGGGGATGGATTGTTGCTATGAAATGAAAGATTCCTTCATTAAAGAGGCGGAATTAGGGCTGTCAAGCTCTCTCTACTACTGAACCACATTTGAATACTGAAAGTTAGCAATAATTTAATACAGTCACTGTACAATATTAATATAATTATGCTTTTATGTTACTCTATGGTTGTCATATTAGTTAGTAGGCATTTTTCGTACTAATTACTATAAGATTAATTGCTTTACGTCGATTATCTATGAAACACCCAGCTAACGTATTCAGTTTTAGTATTGTTAGTTTGTTTCCCTTGGCATAAAAACAGTAATACCTTCCATTTTTCCATTATTAAGTGTAGTGTTACTATTTTACAAGTTAAAATATCATGTATTTGTAATTTTTTTGTTTACAAATTTATTTATTCTGCTGTTATGTCGTGGCCATCTTGGTTACCTACAAAACAAAGGAAAGATGTTCGCTAATACTCAACCAACTCTGATGGTATAGCCATCATCGAGACTTATGTTTCCGATTTAGAAATAGAGCTTCATACATAACTTCAAGTCTAATATTCGCTTCTATCTTGAACTACCGTGCAGAAAAAAAAAAGAAAGGCAGACGTGACCTTTTTCCAGCCTTTCGGGTTACACGTTACATATTATATGCATTGATGAATACTTAATATCCTTGTAGATTATGACTCATGCATTATGCATTCCATACTAATCTTTCTAATTTTTTTAGGTTTATTACAAACAATTAAATGTTGTAAAAAAACAGCTCTGCTTGAGTATGAAACAAACTTACCCATGTTTAACCTCCCCAAACCACATCTCAACTCGTCTCACCCCTATGTGAAACCAATAATCAAACCCAGGAAAAATATATTAGTCTTTATAAAAAAAGATTTTACCTAACAGAACTAACTGTCATGCGTGTGCCTCAACGTACCGGAAGTTCAACCTCTTATCGGAGAGCTAAACCGACTAACGCGTCGTGACGCAAAGTCGCATATTTATTTTCATTTAATATATTCTTTAATTATGTTTATTGTCCAGGAGCCGAGAGCCAGATTGCATTGTACAATGTGCATTGTACTGGTATTTCTTGATATACATTAAGAAATTTACCATAGGAAGAATAAAACGTAAGCAACGATCGATTTGGTAGAGGTCGAAATAGTAAGATCTCAAAATTTGAAGCCATAACTATTTTTCAATACTATATATATCACAATTAAGCTAATAAACGTCAGTCACGTAAATACATTTTAAAATACTATACATACATAATTAGATTTGAATATTTTATTTCAACAAAAATTAGATAAATACTCGTAGTAATAATTCTACTGATTGCTAGTGGACATCTAAGTATTAATTTCCTGGAACGTATCTTAATAATAATGGAAATACACTGTTTGAACTACGTGCTAAGCGTCCAGTATTGCACAAAGGACCATACTGCTCTAATCTAACTCTGGCCGCTGTTGTAATCTCGACTCGTCGAGAGGACATTTATCAAGAACTACTTACTACACGGATTTCCACTTCAGGGTCCATTACTGCACTGCGTGGCTTGTCCAGAGTATTGAGACATAATCTTGCAGAAGTACAATGAAGATGTTCCCTTTTTGCATTTTTAACCCAAAATTGGTTCTAATAGTAAGAACACTATAGCAAAATAAACGTAATTAGTGATGCTTAATTGCAGTTAAAGAAATTGTGCTGTATTGTATTGTCGTTTTTATGGTGTTTTTACAGAAATATGCCTAGTGTAATCACACTCCTGACAGAATTTACGGGAGCTATTTAGCATTTTCTCCGAGCTTGAACAGGACCGCTGCTTTGTGTGAGCGATGACGTCACATGGCTGAGTGAGAGGAGGGGCGGTGACGTAGCCATTCTGCTCACGTCGTTCTCTGTACCTTGTACATGTGACTTGTAAATTTATTGTTTTATTTAATTCATTTATAGTAGCTGATGCAGCTGATTCCAACTTATTCCAGTGCATTTAATGCAGTAATATACGTGTTCTAAGTTTGTATTCTAAGGTTTTCTCAACAAAACACTTAAATTGTGCGATTGTGACCTGTTTGAACTATCAAAAAAACTGGAATGTTAAACAGCGTGTTAGTATGTAGTATTGTGGACACACCCTACGATATTGGTTGAGGGAACTTTGTTCGTGAAATATTAAAACTGAATTGTTAGTTTTTTTTTAATACCTCTAAACCTTTTTTTAAAGAAAATACATTTAGTTTTAAATAATAATTTTTTTTTAAACGAAGTTGGTTTAAGATAGCAATTTGATTGAAGGTGGAGGAAAATAGGAATAATTCAACATTAACAAAATTATTAATCTTAACTGTAAAATAAATTATATAAAAGTTGTTTATACGACATGTTTCTAAGTGATTACTATCATATTGATGATAGATGGCAGATGAATGATTTATTAAATGTCACATTTTAAACAAAAATATTATCAATTTGGCTTTAAAAAAAACATTAGGCCAACGTGTTATTATGGTATTAGATACTTCTGTTTTGTTATAATGATTAGTTTGAATTTGAATTTAACTCATAGTATAAAATACAATTTTATAATATTAACGTTACATATAAAATTCATAAATAAAGCTACTCATGCATTACTTTATTTAAATGGTTAACAATTAGGTAGACATTTTAAAGAATGATATTGCTTAAAAACCTTATAATTCATCAAATTTAGTTATATCAACAGATGATGAAAGCGTTAGCATTCTATCACAATGATTTGGGTACAGACATAATATATTTTGTAGAAAACAATTTAGCATGTTGAATCTGCCACTCCCAAAGGTGATGACGTCACAGAGTTTATCATCTAATATTAAGAGCCTCTCTCCACATTTTGCTACTACTGTAGGGTGCCGACACAACAAGTTGTTAACACGAACACTGTGACACTTCAGTGTCTGAACGTATGCCACTTTAGCACACGAGATTAGTATTAAAATACTCCCTGAGAAAAAACCTTTACAATGACTATAATGAATTAGGTAACTTAGTACATCACTCTTTAATTAAGCTCATGAAGAACCTTCAATTTTCAAATTTACCCTGAGCTTCCAAATTCGAGGATTAAATTTACAGTTGAATTATAATATTATATGAATGGTAATCTATGAAAAACTGCTTTTGTAATTTTGGGACAGAGTAAAGTAGTAACCGTTTCTCTGATGATTTCAAAAAATGCATAAAACTTATCTCACTTGAAACTTATCTCTTGTTTAGTCATAAAGGGTCACCTGGTCGATTGATAATAATTATAGACCAATTAATTTACTCAATGGGTTGTTTTTCATTTAGCTGTGAACATTTTAATACATTCATGTTGTAGCCTCATTATTTGTATGTATTATTTGTTAACAAATTTCAAAATTTAATGGTATAGTTCTTAGTATTCCTCTACAAATTAAACTTTTTACTGGCGGTATTACTTGAAATGATATAGCAAAATTTAAAACGTGCTGGCTCTGACACCACGATAACTCATTCAAATGTACAATTTGGTATTTGCACACCACATTCATTTACCAAGTTTTTAAAATCATAAAGTGTCAGTTTTAAAACGTTCTTCTAATTGTAAGCTAAAATTTCATCACTATTATAAAAGAAATTTGACTTTCAGAAAAGTTTTGTAGACGAATTTTTAACATTCTTGGAAGCATTTCGTATGGAATCTATCATTTTATTCCCAGCCCAGACTGCGAGGTCAAGTGTTCGGTGTCTGCCAGTGAATGTCTCGGCCTCTTGTCAGGGAATTTTTTGACATAGAGAATAATATTGTTTTCAAAAGTTTGATAGTACTCTGAGTCAACAGTTGCACGTTTTTGAAAGCTGGTCGGCAAGGCTCTCTGAAATTCATATTTGCTATTATTCGAACTACAAATTTTGTAAGCTCTAAAAAATGTAATACCCATTAACACAATATAATAGATGAATATAAGATATGGGTACATTGGACCATAATATGCCGTCGTAATTACCTAAATGTGGTAATACTTGTTTAAATACCTCAAAACATAAATGCCCCAGACTAATGTTTTGCAAACTGACTCAACGTGATCATTCCATGTCAATCCTTCATCCAGGAATACATCAGGAATTTTGAAATAACCAACATTTGTAGAAAATATATTTTGACAAGAATGCTTATTTTTTAAACAAACTAATTCAGCTGTAAAATAACCAATTTGGTTTTAGAAAGAAGAAACCTACAGTAAGAGTAGAAAGTCTAGTCTAGATGATTGCAGAGCGATTTAAAAACTGATATCCCACTTTAAGTGTGTTCCTCGCCTTATCCAATCCATTCGACTGTGGTAAACATTAGATACTGCTTTACAAATTGAAATCCCATGGCATTAAACAGCCTCATAACGGATTGGTTTATTACTTGGCCACAGATCCCGAATTGTTCGATAATTAAATCTCTATTCGATTTCAACTTAAATGAAATTTGGAAAACCCAAGCCTATATACTCAGTCCTGTTTTTTTTCTGGTCTATCTCAATGACTTTGCTTCATTACTTCTGGACGGAAACCTTCTGTCGTATGCTGATGACATGATATTCTGCTTTAGTAGTAAGTCAAAGGAGGAGTTTGAGTAAATGAATTTTTTTTATCTAAATATTTTTTAAAGCTACACTTTGACTGTCTCAACCTTAAAAGAAATCCAACCGAACATAAATTTGTAAATCATTCTGTTCGACCAATTGACTTGGAATAAGGGCTAGCCGTCATCTTAGCAGACTTCATTATACATAGTCGTTTATTATTGGTATTTGTATTACTAATTCTGAAATAACTTTTTAACGCAGCTAACCTATAAACATATATTTTATACTTGGGCTTTGAATTAATTTCATTCAACGGAATAAGGCTAATCGTTTTATTTTAACTGAGCTATAAAAAAACTATCACTTGAATGACTGTCTGTCTATCTGTCTGTGTGCCCGCGTGAAATATTAAGAACGAATTGGTTTACTGAATATAAAGTTCACTTAAAACTTAAGCTTTTATGTAAGCTAAATCTATGATGGCGGAAGTTACTGCGTAGGATTTATCTAAGGGTTAACGAATATTATTGCGTTATTCCGTTAACTATTGTGGCAGGGAGAAAATTTCAGAATATTTTTTCTATGTGAGTATAATCATATCACATTTTACAATTACCATTATCAAATTTTTAACTAGTGACGTGAAGTTTTCGTTAAACTTCAGTGAAGCCTGCTACACAATACGTAGTGTGGCGTGCTTCTATCTTGTAATTAGACAAAAAATGGCCAGTTGTTTATAAAACAATTTTAAAAAAATCACTAAGCAGTTACAAAATTAACAATTCTAACGTTGCCAACAATATACATTTTTATCTTCAACAAGGTTTCAATTAATTCAATTGAAAGATTTTCTGTTGCTTCACACTTGGTGCTAAAATAAGAAGCAAGTTAAGGAAAATGTCATAGCTTTAAAGAACATTTAAAAGTTATTAAATTAATACGCTCCTTATACTTTACTTTGTTATTTTTAAAAGTTATGAAATATCAATAGTTATAAATATATAAATACTTGTCTAAAATCATAGACTTTGTTCCTTTGGAATAAGTTACTAATTATTATTTTAATATAACTGTAATCAACCTGGACTATCATGTGTCTACTTTTACATATGAATTTTACATTTGCTGTCGCATCCTTATATATATACAGCCGCATGTGTAAACTCACTCACTGACTGACACATAGGTAATACTAATTCTAACATAGTTCTAGAAGAGTTGGAAAACGTGAAATTTTGCACGCACGTCGCACGTATCTTCAAACCTCCGGGAAAAGTCTGAAAACCGGATTTTTTTACTTTTAAACCCCTCAAAAAAATTCCCGAACGGACACATTTTTTGCCCTTGCAGGCTTTCCTTTGAAGCCCAATAGCGGGCGAACCGTTGGAGCTAGCTTCGATCTGACGAAAAATTCATAATCAGGAATGAAGTGAACTACAATAAAGGTCCAGTGACCTTTTGCTCTATCTCAATTGGTTTGGCCGCAAAACGCGATTAGATTAAAATATTTTGAAATTTTCGCCTAAAAATTTACCTTTCGGGCTCAATAGCGGCTAAACGGTTGGCTGTAGCTCAAAACAAATTTTCAATGGGATTTAGTAAATTGGCGTGATCTACAAAAAAGGACGAGTAACTTTTTGCGCTATCCTCAATGGTTTGGCCGCATCACGCGTTTTAAAGTTTTGATTTTTTAAGTTTTACGTGAGATTTTGTTTTCTGGGTTTTATTCCGGCCAAACTACTTATTGTATCACAAAATAAAAATTTTATTTTATTACTAATTAATGCGATCTACAAAAAAGGTCCAGTGACATTTTGCTCTATCTCCATTGGTTCGGCTAATAAATGTACATATTTCGTAAATTTCTTTTTAATAACTTTGTTTCTAGAGTCGATAGCGGCCAAACGGTTAGTTCTACCTTACATCTAAAAACTTTTATGGCTATAAATTGATAGGATCTACAAAAAAGGTAATGTAACTTTTTGTTGTATGTCCTTTAATAAGCAAGAAAAACGCTATAAATAGCTAAATATTTGTCGTAGATTGGCAATTTTTGGAGTTTTTAAATATATATTAGGCCTATATGTGACTAATATTTGTGTAATTCTTCCAGATTCAGTTTGCACTTGCTTTGCTACGTTAAAGAGTGAATACAACTCCACATTATAAACTGGCTGAGCGTTAGCTAAGCGTCAATAGTAGATAGGGGCAGAGGAATTGTTATTATGTTCACAGATACAATACCCTCTAAAATAGGCCAAAGTGTGTCATTACCCCCGGTAATATTAACCCCCCTCCGGGGATTTCCTGGTATGACCTGATAACCTCCTGAGTACATTAAACCCCCTGATGTGTTAACCCCCCTGGTAACATTAAACCCCCCCCCAGGGAATTTCCTGGCTTGACTAGATAATCTCCTGATGATATTAAACCAACTGTTCAACTTAAAATACTGCCTTAAGGTCGGTTTTTATTATGTTTGTACTAAACAATTCACGATAGCTGACCAGTGCAGACTTTTCTCCCGAGCTCATTCCTGGCTAAACCAAAGGTCGCAGCTAAAATCTGACGACGGAATTGAAACATAAAATTAAATTTCCGACAAGAAAGGTCCAGTAACTTTTTCACTTATCTCTAACGGTTAAGCCGCAAAACGCCCTCAAAGTCAAAAGTTTGGGTAAATCCGGAAAATTAAACTATGGTATACATACGTCCTCTGACTTTGGTTAAAACCAAATTATCTTGTCTCCAAATTTCGCGAACACATAACTTAACTCTTCTACCACATCAATTGATTAATATCATACACCACACATCTTTTGGATGAGCGTTAGCTAAGCATTACGACCCGTAAGATTCTCGAGAACGGATACATAAAATTTGGAAACTTCACGTCTGAATTTAACCAATCACCGAACTACGCTTATCCCCGAATTTGGCCAATACCCAAATGGGGGCCTGGGGGCGTAGCCCCCAGCGAGCCGAAGGCGAGTCTAATATATATACAGCCGCATGTGAAACTGACTCACTCACTCACTCACTCACTGACAGATCATACTAATTCTAACATAGTTCTAGAAGTGCTGGAAACTTGAAATTTGGCACGCGGGTACCTTTTGTCGTGTAACCAACAGGAAAAGTCTGAAAACCGGACTTTTTTACTTTTAAACCCCTCAAAAAAATTCGAGAAAATTTGCGCATTTTTCGCCCCTGCAGGCCTTTTTTGTAAGCCCGATAGCGGGCGAACCGTTCGAGCTAGCTCGGATCTGACGAAAAATTCATAGTCAGGAATGAAATGAACTACAAAAAAGGTCCAGTGACTTTTTGCTGTATCTTCCATGGTTAAAGCGACAAAACGCTCGAACATTTGAAATTCCAGAGATTTTTTTTCGATAAAAATAATGTTTCGAGCCCGATAGCGGCCGAACCGTTGGTCGTAGCTCAAATCTGATTGACCCATCAAATTATCAAATTGCGCGATCTACAGAAAAGGTCCAGTGACCTTTTGCCCTATCTCCATTGGTTTGGCCGAAAAACGTGATTATGTGCAATTTTTTTGTAATATTTACGTGAAAAGTTTGTTTTTGAGGTCGATAGCGGCGAAACCATTGGTCGGAGGTCAAAATAAATCAAAGGTTGGATTTAGGAAATAATGTGATCTACAAAAAAAGGTCAAGTGACATTTTACTCTATCTCCATTGGTTTGTCCACAAAACGCTAGTAAGTGAAATTATTTGGAAATTTTCGCCTACAAATTTACATTCCGGGCTTGATAGCGGCTAAAACGGTTGGTCGTAGCTCAAAAACATGTCATTTAATAAGTTTTAGTAAACGACGTGTTCTACAAAAAAACGTCCAGTAACTTTTGGCCCTATCCTAAATGGTCCTGGCCAAAAAAAACCTGTTTTAAAAGGAAATATTTTATACTTTTTAGGTGAAAAAACTTTGTTTCTGGAGGCGGTAACAACCGAACCATTTGGTCATAACTTAAATCCATAACTAGACAATCTAGAGATCTAAAAAAAGGTTCAGTAGCATTCTGTCGTTTATCTATCCGTAAGCCTGATAAATGCACTAAAATGAACAAATTCTTTGTCATCATTTTTAGGTGTTTTAGATGTATGCAACTATAATTAGTGCGATCATGTTGGTTAGAGAATTGACCTTGTATTTCTACGTTAACGAGTGACTAAAAACCCCCTTCCACATCGGCAGTTGGCTGAGCGTTTAGTGAAGCTTCAATAATAGATAGGGACAGAGTGTTTTTTTATTATGTTCACATACACAACACTCTCTCTAAAAATAGGCCCACGTGTGTCATTAACCCCTTGTAACATTAACCCCCCCCCCCGGGAATTTATTCATATGACCAGAAAATATCCTGACTAAATTAAACCCCCTGATATCTTAACCCCCTTTAACATTAATCTCCCCCCCCCGCCCGGGAATTTCCTGGCATGACAAGATAAAAACCTCTGAGCAAATTAAACCCCCTAAAAAACTTAAAAATAAATTGACTCAGGGTTGGATTTTTGTTATATTTACACTAAACTATTCACAATAGCCCACCGGTGCAGTCCTTTCTCCACAGCTCATTCCTGGCTAAACCAAAGGTCGCAGCTAAAATCTGACGACGGTATAGAAAGATAAAATCAAATTTCCGACAAGAAAGGTCCAGTCCACTTTTTCACGTATCTCTAACGGTTAAGCCGTAAAACGCTCTCAAAGTCAAAAGTTTGGGTAAATCCGGAAAATTAAACTATGGTATACATACGTCCTCTGACTTTGGTTAAAAACCAAATTCTTCTTGTCTCCAAATTTCACGAACACATAACTTAAACTCTTCTACCACATCAATTGATTAATATCATACACCACACACATCCTTTTGGCTGAGCGTTAGCGAAGCATTAACGACCCGTAAGATTCTCGAGAACGGATACATAAAATTTGGAAACTTCACGTCTGAATTTAACCAATCACCGAACTACGCTTATCCCCGAATTTAGCCAACACCCAAATGGGGGCCTGGGGGCGTAGCCCCCAGCGAGCCGAAGGCGAGTCCTATATTATATACAGCCGCATGTGTAACTGACTGACTCACTCACTGACTGACAGATATATACAAATTCTAACATAGTTCTAGAAGTGCTGGAAACTTGAAATTTGGCATGCAGGTACCTTTCGCAATATAACCCAGAGGAAACGTCTGAAAACCGGAGTTTTTTACTTTTAAGCCCCTCAAAAAAATTCCCAAAAAAATCGCACATTCTTTACCCCTGCGGGCCTTTTTTGTAAGAGCCCGATAGCGGGCGAACCGTTCGAGCTAGCTCGGATCTGACGAAAAATTCATGTCAGGAATGAAATGAACTACAAAAAAAGGTCCAGTGACTTTTTGCTCTATTTTCCATGGTTTAAGCGACAAAACGCGGGAACATTTGACATTCCAGAGATTTTTTCGCTAAAATGAATGTTTCGAGCCAGATAGCGGCCGAACGGTAGGTCGTAGCTCAAATCTGATTGACCCATCAAATTAGCAAATTTTGCGATCTACAGAATAGGTCCAGTAACTTTTTGCCCTATCTCCATTAGTTTGGTCGAAAAACGTGATTATGTGCAATTTTTTTGTAATTTTCACGTGAAAACTTTGTTTTTGGGGTCGATAGCGGCGAAACAATTGGTCGGAGGTCAAAATAAAACGAAGGTTAGATTTAGGAAATAATATGATCTACAAAAAAGGTCGAATGACTTTTTACTATATCTCCATTATTTTGACCGCAAAACGCGATTAAGTAAAAATATTTGGAAATTTTCGCCTACAAATTTACATTCCGGGCTTGATAGCGGCCTAAACGGTTGGTCGTAGCTCAAATCAGATTTTCATGTGGATTTATAAAATCACGTGATCTACAAAAAACGTCCAGTAACATTTTGCCCTATCCTCTACGGTTTGGCCGCGTAACGCGTTTTAAAGTTTTGATTTTTTGAGTTTTACGTGAGATTTTGTTTTATGGGCTCTATTTCAGACAAAACCTTAGTTCTAGCCCAGAGTAAAAATTTTATTTTAATAAAAAATAATGCGATCTACACAAATGGTCCAGTGACCTTTTACTCTATCTTCCATGATTTAGCCGTAAAACGTAATTATATTGTAAATTTTACTTAAAAACTTACTTTTCGTGCTCGATAGTGGCCGAACTGTTGGTCCTAGCTTAAATTTAAAACTTTTTGTAAGTAGCTATTCATAGGATCTACAAAAAAGGTTCAGTAGCTTTCTGTCGTTTATCTTTCCGTAAGCCTGATAAATGCTATAAATGGCTAATTCTGTGTCGTCAATTTTAGGTGTTTTAAATTTTGCAACTATAATTAGTGCGATTCATGCTGGTTCCAGATTGGACTTGTATTACTCCGTTAACGAGTGACTATAACCCCCCCTCCACATCGGGAGTTGGCTGAGCGTTAGTGAAGCTTCAATAGTAGATAGGGACAGAGTGCTTTTTAAAATGAAATAGTGATTCCTTATCAACACTCTGGTATGGAATGAAAATTTCCGAAGTAATATAAACCCCCTCATCAACGTTTTATTTTGATAAAAATTACTGTACACATATTCTCGTAGCACAGACACACATTTTCCAGAAAAGTACCACGCGTTATAATAACTCCCGATAACATTAACCCCCCTCCCGGGAATTTCCTGTTTGATGCACTCCTGATTAAAACAAACCCCCTGATCAACTTAATAATCTAAAAAAGGCAGTTTTTAATTTATTTACACTAAATCTGTTACACAACAGCTGACCGGTGCAGACTTTTATCCCAAGCGTTGTACCGACTAAACCATAGGTCGTAAATCAAATCTGAGGTCACAACCGACGAGAAAGGTCCAGTCACTTTTTGTCGTATCTCTAACGGTTAACCCGTGAAATGCCATTAAAGTCAAAACTTTGATTAAAACTGAAAAAATTCAATAAAATAGGTCCAATTTAATTCCGAATTCCGCTTATCCCCGAATTTGGCCAACACCCGAAAGGGAGCCTGGGGTGTGTCGTTAACCCCCGGTAACATTAACCCTCCCCCCGCAATTTCCTGGTATTAAAAGATAACCAACTGAGTAAATTAAACCCCCTGATGTATTAACCCCCGGTAGCATTAACCAATCCCCAGGGAATTTCCTGGCATGACCTCATGTCCGAATTTTAATAATCACCAAATCTCTTTACACACCCTTGGAAAGTTCCTGGTATGACCAGATAACCCCCTGATGTCTTAACCTCTGGTAACATTAAAAACCCCCCAGGGAATTACCTGCCATGACCTCATGTCCCAATTTTAACAATCACCAAATCCCTCTTATCCCCGAATATGCAAGCGTAAATTTAACCGCTTATCCTCGAATGTGGCTAATACCCAAATGGGGGCCTGGGGGCGTAGCCCCCAGCGAGCCGAAGGCGAGTCTAATATACTATACAGCTGCATGTGAAACTGACTCACTGACTCACTGATATATAGATACAAATTCTAACATAGTTCTAGAAGTGCTAGAAACTTGAAATTTGGCACGCAGGTACCTTTTGCCGTATAACCAATAGGAAAAGTCTGAAAACCGGGAATTTTTAATTTTAAACCCCTCAAAAAAAATTAAAAACCGGTTGAAACTGGTTAAAAACTGTTGTAGTTTTTTGCTTTCGAGCCGTCTAGCGACTAAACCGTTGGCAGTAGCTCAAATCTAATTTTTTAAGGGGTTTTAGCAAATTTTATGATCTACAGAATGGGCACATTATACTTCCCTGCATCTCTACCGGTCCACCCGAAACATGCTCTCAAATTGGAAAATTTTGACGATTTTCGCTTGTAGATTTTTGTTTGAGGCTCTGTAGCGTCTAAACCGTAGGTTGTAGCTCGGATCTGATGGAAAATCGTTAGTGGGGAATAAAGTGCTCTACAAAAAAGGTCCAGTGACTTTTTACTCTATCTCGATTGGTTTGGCCGCAAAACGCAATTAAGTGATTTTTTTTTGAAATTTTCGCCTAAAAATTAACATTTCGGGCTCGATAGCGGCTATACGGTTGGTCGTAGCTCAAAACAAATTTTCAATGAGATTTAGGAAATTGCGTCATCTACAAAAAAAGTTCAGTAACATTTTGCCCTATCCTCAACGGTTTGGCCGCATAACGTGTTTTAAAGTATTGATTTTTTAAGTTATACGTGAGATTTTGTTTTCTGAGCTTTACTGTGGACAAACCCTTAACTATAGTACATTTTTAAAATTTAATTTTAATACAAAATCAGGCGTTCTACAAAAAAGGTCCAGTGAGCTTTTGCTCTACCTCCATCGGTTCGGTTAATAAATGTCAATATTTAGTAATTTGTATGACCAGGTAATCCCCTGAGTAAATTAAACCCCCGGAAAATTCATAAAAACAGCCTAGTGCAGTCTTTTGTCCTATGCTCTGTACTGCCTAAATTATAGGTCGTAGCTCAAATCTGATGGCATAATCGAAAGACAACATTAAATTTCCGACAAGAAAGGTCCAGTCACTTTTTGTTGTATCTCTAACGGTTATCTAATATACTATACAGCTGCATGTGAAACTGACTGACTGACTCACTGATATATAGATACAAATTCTAACATAGTTCTAGAAGTGCTAGAAACTTGAAATTTGGCACGCAGGTACCTTTTGCCGTATAACCAATAGGAAAAGTCTGAAAACCGGGAGTTTTTAATTTTAAACCCCTCAAAAAAATTAAAAACCGGTTGAAACTGGTTAAAAACTGTTGTAGTTTTTTGCTTTCGAGCCGTCTAGCGACTAAACCGTTGGCAGTAGCTCAAATCTAATTTTTAAAGGGTTTTAGCAAATTTTATGATCTACAGAATGGGCACATTATACTTCCCTGCATCTCTACCGGTCCACCCGAAACATGCTCTCAAATTGGAAAATTTTGTCAAATTTTGACGATTTTCGCTTGTAGATTTTTGTTTGAGGCTCTGTAGCGTCTAAACCGTAGGTTGTAGCTCGGATCTGATGAAAAATTGTTAGTTGGGAATGAAGTGCTCTACAAAAAAGGTCCAGTGACTTTTTACTCTATCTCGATTGGTTTGGCCGCAAAACGCAATTAAGTGAATTTTTTTTTTTTTAATTTTCGCCTAAAAATTAACATTTCGGGCTCGATAGCGGCTAAACGGTTGGTCGTAGCTCAAAACAAATTTTCAATGAGATTTAGGAAATTTAGTTTGACCGCAAAACGCGATTAAGTGAAAATATTTTGAAATTTTCGCCTACAAATTTACATTCCGGGCTTGATAGCGGCTAAACGGTTGGTCGTAGCTCAAAAAATGCGACTTAATAAGTTTTAGTAAACAACGTGTTCTACAAAAAAAGTACAGTAACTGTTTGCTGTATGTACTTTAATAAGCCTGAAAAACGCGATAAATAGCAAAATATTTGTCGTGAATTGGAAATTTTTGGAGTTTTAAATATATATTAGGCCTATATGTGACTAATATTTGTGTAATTCAATCAGGATTCAGGCTTTGCTAGGTTAACGAGTGAATACAACCCCACATAATAAGGGCTGAGCGTTAGCTATGCGTCAAAAATAGTAGATAGGGACAGAATACATTTTTATTTTGTTCACAGACACAACACCGTCTAAAATAGGGACAGGTGTGTCATTAGCCCCCGGTAACATTAACCCCACTCCGAGGATTTCCTGGTATGACCAGATAACCTCCTGAGTAAATTAAACCCCCTGATATGTTAACCCCCCGGTAACATTAACCCCCCCCCCAGGGAATTTCCTGGCTTGACTAGATAATCTCCTGATGATATTAAACCAACTGTTCAACTTAAAATACTGCCTTTTAAGGTCTGTTTTTATTACGTTTATAATAAACAATTCACGATAGCTGACCTGTGCAAACTTTTCTTCCGAGCTCATTCCAGGCTAAACCAAAGTTCGCAGCTAAAATCTGACGACGGAATCGAAAGATAAAATTAAATTTCCGACAGGAAAGGTCTAGTTACTTTTTCTCGTATCTCTAACGGTTAACCCGTAAAACGCCATTAAAGTCAAAATTTTGATTAAAACTGAAAAATTAAATAACGTAGGTCCAAGATAATTCCGAATTCCGCTTATCCCCGAATCTGGCCAACACCCGAAAGGGGGCCTGGTGTGTTTCATTAACCCCCGATAACATTACCCCCCCCCGGGATTTCCTGGTATGACCAGATAACCTCCTGAGTAAATTAAACGCCCTGATGTGTTAACCCCCCTGGTAACTTTAAACCCCCCCCCAGGGAATTTCCTGGCATGACCTCATGTCTGAATTTTACCACTCACCATATCTCTTAACCCCCCTTGGGAAGTTCCTGGTATAACCAGATAACCCCCTGATGTCTTAACCCCTGGTAACGTTAAACCCCCCAGGGAATTTCCTGGCACGACCTCATGTCCGAATTTTACCAATCACCAAATTGCTCTTATCCCCGAATTTGCAAGCGTACATCATGGGGGCCTGGGGGCGTAGCCCCCAGCGAGCCGAAGGCGAGTATGCTACGTATACACTTGCACTTCTCAAAAATCGTAAAGTTGTAAGTTTTGAAAAGTGTTGCTAGTATACTGACTTTCTTATCAACCCAATTATTACATCTTCATACCGCAATTTAACAAATAACATCTATGTCACAACATAGATTATTTCTTCGATAATTCTATATTAATAGCCTACTTATCCAAGTAAACCTCACTTCCATTGGTTTTTTTTCAGAAAAGGATTTTAATTATCAATTAAATTATATGTACAAACCATTGTGTGATACCATTCCTATCTCTATCTATTTCGTTTAAAACG
The DNA here is from genome assembly GCF_021130785.1 of Homalodisca vitripennis. Lineage (NCBI taxonomy): Eukaryota > Metazoa > Arthropoda > Insecta > Hemiptera > Cicadellidae > Homalodisca > Homalodisca vitripennis. The sequence continues at coordinate 19,384 of NW_025779519.1, read as the reverse complement.
GAATTCTAATTTAAAAAAAATTAATGTGGATGAATAAAAATGCAAATTTGTACGAGACCACGATGCTATAACCATGCACTGAAGTTTAATCACTTCCCATTGTTTTAGAACTACTCTGTCCCAATTAAAACTAATCGTATCTAAACGTTCTATTTTGTCGGGGTTAGTATTTCTGCAGCTGAGTTGTATAATGGAAGGTATTTACTGTTGAAAATTTACAAAACAATTATATTAAAAATTTAAGACTTGCACATTGTAATAAGATAATTTTTTGGATCTCAATAAACGAGCCGAATTCTCAACCTCACAAGAAACCCTGTCAGAAGGATGCAATAACAGGTAACGATGAAATTTTTTTTAAAAAAAGGCATACAACCAAACAGCTGTTTTCATAGAGAAAGCTGAGTTACGCCCTTTTAAAAACACCCTTAGTGACTTACGTTCTTTTAAAAAATGGAAAGTTCAAATAATTCTTTGTACCATAAGGAATAGTGATCAAAACGCCTCATTACATAAAATCTATGTATCTAGCAATATATAGTTTAAAAGATTTATAGTGGAAATCGTAAAAAATATGACTTATGCCCTTTAAAAAACCGATTCAATTATTATCTTTTTTAACTGTATGGCAAAAAAAGCTTTCATACTTTATACTATTTTGCAATTTAAATGTTAAAAGCAGTAATCAAGTACATGTAATATTTGTATTCGTAAAGCCTGAAGTACTAAATTTAGTTACTTATAATAAAGCAAGAATAGTTATATCATTAAAGAACAGTTAATATAAATTGGTAAACTTAACTAAGTTACATATACAAAATTAGCAACCGGTCTGGCGTAACACCAGCCTGATAAAAATTCTGTCAGTTGCGGCTGGGACAGTTATAAATGATTCCGTTAATTGATTATTGACAAGTGTCTAGCGACGATCCAAAGTGGCATCTACACATGATTTTTGCATGTCAATTTCATATCAACTTCCGTACATGGTCATGATGTTTAATTTATAAAGCTTGATTAAAATGATTTTCGTCGTTAAATTATAGTTTATTTTTTATTTACCTCAAGATCAGCTCTTTCCACCTTTCGTTCTATGTAGCGTCTTAAATCTAACACTATCAGAATCCTAGAATCTGGTTAAGTGGAGTGATCCAAAGGAAGTATGGTACGAAGAAGCTCAAAACGAACTTTATGAATTTCTACAACAGTGTATGTTGTTCTTTTTGTCTCATCAGGCCACAATTAAGAGTACTACCATTGAGTGTATTATGGTGAGAACGGAAGACTCCAAGATATCCAATTTTATACTTTGAGTTATTAGTGTTAAAACTTAAAAAACTGCAATAAAATCACTACTTAATTTCATATATGTTTAATCACAGCCATGTAGTTAAGAATATTTGTTTATTTTAGCAGAACTACACGTTAAAAATGGAAATGTTGCTCTCTAATCAACATAGTTTGCAAGGTTCCATTTAGGAATTTAATAAATTGTATAAACTGTTGAAACGTCTACAAGATTTATCAAAGTATTGACTGCCTGATATTTTGAAATAGACCCGGATTTAAAAGAAGCTCTAATTTTCTAATTAAGCAGTGTACCTCTTAAATTGCATCGACAGAAACGGGATAAAAGTGATTAGAAATATAACTATCATCTTTATTTTCATTTGCACCTGAAATCTGAGTGAGTAGGTTTCTTACCTAAGGTGACCAGTTATGTCTAATGAGATTTCCTCTCTCCTTTAAATCGAGCGCACTTACCTTAATCTGAGAAGGCCAAAGATTTTCCTCATGGCTGTAATTAAAAACACAATAGGTTTTCTTCGGAAACTATCGTTAATAATCAAGTTTCCATCAATACTATTAAAGTTTATCTATAAAATCTAAAATATATTTCCTCTTAGAGAATTCTGACTTAAATTAGTTGTACTGACTAACTTTATAATAAACAATATTTTTCTGGTATACTTGTGAACTGACAATGCCTTTTTGTGTACTCGAATAGTTTTTATAAAAATCCCTAATGAAATTTATAGAAACGTTCGAGTTGCTTTATTATTTTACAAAACAACGGTGTTAAATATTCCATCCAGCCCGTTAGAAATAAATGTAGATTTAGCATGAGGCAATCATATAGCAGTAAAACATATGGTACAATAATATTGTAATTTGTATATGAACGTAATATTTAGAAGTTAAAACTTAATAATCTTAAAACATTACGAGATTATACGACTTACAAACATGTATATATATATATATATATATATATATATATATATATATATATATATATATATATATTGTGACGTCGGGGCCCATGTTCCCGCCGTCTGGAAGTACTGGAGGGGGAGGTCAGCAAGGTGAGCGCCCGAGGCGGTGTGTACGTGAGAGGACTCCGGCGCGAGCGGATGTCCGAGCTCCCTGAGGGCCGATCTAGTGTAGGGCTTAGCCTAGTGATGGTCGTGACGCGTGGTGTCCGTGGGTTCGGAAGTGTTGTTGTTTAAGTTAATAAAGTTGCTGTAATCTGAGCTGCGTTTGGTTCCTGAGTACACCCCCTTCGCCCCAGCTGAGCAGGAGGCGTGACAAATTGGTGGCGGCAGCCGGGTATCCTGAGGTGATCCAGAACCAAAGACGGATTAACGATCCCAGGTTAGTAATATAATATTTAATAGTAATATAATATAATAGTGAATATTTCTTTTTAATCGGATTGTTTTTTAAGTAAATTGATTAAGCTGAAAAAAATGTAGATTGAAAGAACAAGAGAGTAAGTTAGTTTTTGATCCAAATAATTGTAGTTACCTTTTGAAAGCAAAGTGTAATTTGGAGTAAATAATTTTATTTGTTTTCTCGTAGCTTGTAAGCCGAACATAATTAATTTTGTAGTTGTTGTAAGAGTAGCCTACTTAGCAGCCACAGTGCGTCGAACGAAGGTACCGGTAAGGGAGGCAACCTACCCGTGATGTAAACAAAGCTGTTTCTTTTTATTGGTGAATAGAATAATTTTGAGAAATAGTTTGTGTTGTTATAAAGTGGTTTAAAAAAGAAAAAAGAAAAAAAGAGAGCTTGTCCATTGGTAGGCCAGGTCAAACCCAATTGGTACGACGACTGTCGCGGCATTGATATGTTGTGGTGTTTTGAATAACCCTTGTGTTCAGGGGAATATGTATATTTAAATTGTTGATTTTATTTGGATTGTGATTGTGATTTTGATTTTGTTTTGATTTAAATTTTGTTCTGATTTGGTTTTTATTTAAATCTTAATTCGTGATAGGGTGGAGCAATCGTATGTCGTCCCCAAACATCAGGTTTAGTGTAAAAACAAGAAGTCAGTCAAGGCTGACATCAGTTAGTGAGGTTCCCGAAGGCCCAGGACAACCCCAAAGACATCTTGAGGAAGTAAGAACCGTAGCTGAAGTCGATTTAATTCCCCTACCTGGTAGTGGTCCTGACGGTGAAGAGGAAGTAGAAGCTATGGCTGAAGCCAGGGGGCCTGTTATTACTCCAGGAAAGTTCAGGGGCGGAATGGAGGACAACGTGGAGGAGTATCTAGCCCAATTTGGAAGAGTGGCAAAGGCCAATGGCTGGAACGAGGATAAGATGTTGGTTATTCTCCCCTGTTACCTGGAAGGGGCCGCTCTGAAATGGTACGAAAACCTAGAGCAATCTTTAGGAGCCAATATCACCTGGGAGCGGGTAAAGAATGGAATGAAGGATACGTTTCAAGCAATCGCTTGGGATGAACAGATGGAGTTCCGACTGCGGATGCGGATGCAAGGGGAGGAGGAGCCCGTAGAATCGTATGTACAAGATGTGTTAAATTTATGTTCAAAAGTGGACCCCGGAATGAACGAGAGAACTAAGATCAAACATGTTTTAAGAGGATTAAGGCCATCTCTATTGGAGGAAGTGATGGTGATGACCAATGACACTCTAGAAAGCTTACTGGCTAACGTAAGGAAGATCCAGACCGCACGTTTCATGGCTGGACAGCGGGTAGACCACCTACTGGGGGAAGTCTCATCAAAGGCGACAACTACAGGGAACGCCAGTCAGCCATCCAAGACGGAAAGAACACAGGAGCTAGAAAGCAAACTAGAAAACTTAACATCTGAATTTGCCAAGTTAAGCATGCGTCTTCTAGAACAGCAGGAGAAGAATCGAGATACACGAGGCCGCATGACTGAGAACAATAAGCAACAGCCAAGGGTTCAGTTCGAAGTTCCGAGGGAAAGAAGAGCACAAGATGGTGAACAGTATGGAAGGTGGAACCGAGGGAGAGCAAGAGGAGCCTACTCCACCTCGAATCGTGGAAGAACTAGTGACGGTCGAGTGATATGCTACCAGTGCAATAGACCCGGTCATTATGCTGTTGCCTGTCGCTCAGGAAATCAGGGAAACGACAGAGGGAACCACTAAATCAGGGAGCGAGTGGTTCCGCTAGAATGAGCTCCCGACAACAGAGGATGAGCGTCTTGTGCCAAGAACATGAGCGCCGAGAATGGCATGACACATGGAGGAGATACAACCGAAATCCACGCCATGAGTATCGCCGTGGGGATTTTACCAACGCTATACCCAAGGAATTCCCTCGTCCCGAGGCCAGTACTGTTAGGACCGTGGGAGTATTGGAAATAAAAGGAAAATTAAATCAGAGGACAATGCCAATAATATTAGATACTGGGGCCTGTGTGAGTTGTGTTGATGAGAATCTGGTAGCCATCGTGAGAGACAGGATCAAAGCAGTACAAGGAATGAATGTTAAGACAGCCACCGATGAGCCGGTACAGATTTTGGGTAGAATAGAAATTATCTTAGAAATCAGCCACTGTGTGATATTGTTCCCAGTGTTTGTGGCCAAAGGAGTGGGTGACTGTTGTATCCTGTGTAACGATTTCCACCTGAAGTTTGGTACAACAATAGATTTCTCGAGGAGAAGAGCCCAATTTATAATCGCCAACGGAAGAAAAATCTCAGTAGATTTCCTCAGCGCGGAAAAAGACGCCAAGTATTTGCGTCCACCTCCAGACCCCTCGTTGTTGAAGCACATACAGTTTGAAGAAAGACAACAGATACAGGCGAGAGTAATATGTGATGATTCTACTGAACTCCCTCCAAGAAGTCAGAGACTCCTGAACATTAAGTACGAAGGTTTGTTGCCCACTTTAGGAGTTATGGAACCAAAGGAAGGAATATTTAGAGAAAAATCTGTTCTAGTGCCCTACGGATTGACTCACGCCGAGCCACCTAACCAAGTATTGGTGATGAATCTGGCAGATGATAAAAGGTGCCTACAAAGAGGCGAAGTGTTAGCGGAGGTATATGAAATCTGTGAACTGCGAGAAGAACCGACCAGCGAAGTCGAGGGAGCAAGACAAGAAAAGAGCGAGCTTGAGGAGGCGAACATAGATATTAATCCGCAATTATCCCCAGAGAAAAGAAAAGCCCTACTTAAACTGCTGACAGAGTTTAGAGACCGCTTTGCCTGGAAGAAATCTCAAATAGGACGAACAAACGTGTGTGAACTGGCCATTCCGCTCACTGACGATACCCCAGTGCATCAACCTCCCTATAGGGTGTCGCATCGTGAGCGAGAGATTATCAGGGAGCAGGTGGATGAAATGCTAACGAAAGGAGTCATCCGGAAAAGTAACAGCGCTTACGCATCCCCAGTTGTACTCGTAAAGAAGAAGAACGACACATGGAGGTTCTGTGTAGATTACCGTAAATTGAACCTATGTATCCAAGATCTAGCGTATCCCTTACCATTAATTGGAGATATATTGACATACTTGAACGGATGTCAATGGTTCTGCACCCTCGACATGAACTCTGGTTATTGGCAAATACCAATTAAGGAGGAGGATAAGCACAAAACTGCTTTTATAACGGCAGACGGCCTTTGGGAGTGGGAATGTACCCCCTTTGGACTCAAGACTAGCCCAGCGGTGTTCCAGAGATGTATGGACCAGGTACTAGCAGGGTTGAAATGGGGGAGCTGTCTGGTTTACCTTGATGACGTATTGGTCATGGCACCATCATATGATGACATGCTGAGCAGATTAAGGCAGGTTTTGGAAAGGCTTAGATCAGCCTCTATGACTCTTAATCCAACCAAATGTTCGTTCGGGTATAGCGAAGTCAAGATCTTAGGACATACGGTAAACGCCCAAGGTATAAGTCCCAACCCTGACAAGATACAAGTAGTAAAAGACTTTGAGGCTCCAAGACGACTAAGAGCTCTGCGATCATTTATTGGTATGTGTAATTATTACAGATCTTTTGTACCGAATTTCTCTAAGGTAGTTGGTCCTTTAGTCCATCTTACCAGGAAGGATGTAAGATTCCATTGGGGTCCTGAACAGGAGGCAGCCTTTGTAGATCTGAAGGAGCGCCTAACATCAGCTCCAATTCTGAGACATTTTGACCCAAAGTTGCCCATTGAGTTGCACACTGATGCGAGTGACCAAGGAGTAGGCGCATCCCTTATGCAAAAGGATGGAGAGACAGTGCTTCCAGTAGCGTATGGTTCACGAAGGTTATCGGACGCCGAGAAGAAATACACTACAACTGAGAAAGAGTGCATCGCTGTGGTTGGGCGGCGCAACATTTTAGGCAGTTCTTGTGGGGCCGAAAGTTTACTATAGTGGTGGACCACCACGCGCTATGTTGGTTAGATAAGAACAGAGACCTATCGGGCAGACTGGGCCGTTGGGCTCTCAAACTTATGGAATTTGACTACAAGATTAAACACAAGCAAGGGAGATTGCACGTGGTACCAGACTGTCTATCCAGGAATCACGGAGGGGTAGACGATCCGGAGGATCAGGACAAGACCAATGATATCCCAATGTTAGCAATTAACCTGAAAGATCTCACCAGTCTACAGAGAGAAGATCCCGATTGCAAGAGGATAATAGAAGCAGTTCAAGACCCCGACGGAGCAGCTAGCGCAGATCGACGGTTGGCTAAGAGCTTTATGGTTGAAGACGGGTTACTATATAAGAAGAATGTCGCACATGTAGGTCACAAGAAGTTACTAGTGATCCCAAAAAGTATCAGAGATGAGGTGTTATTTGAATGTCATGACAGTCCGTTATCTGGCGGCCATCTGGGGTTCAGTAAAACATTCTTCAAGATAAAAAGCAGATACTACTGGCCAAATATGGTTAAGGAAGTTGAACGATACGTAAAAACGTGCCCGGACTGCCAGAGTCGCAAGACACCCAAACGAGCAGCCGCAGGGCTCTTACAACCTATTCCCGTGGGACAGCCATTAGATACCATAGGAGTGGACTTCTTGGGACCGTTTCCGAGGTCAGCGAAAGGGAATGTGTATATAATAGTAGCAGTAGACTACGCCACAAAGTGGGCAGAGGCCGAGGCAACGAGAACCACGACTGCTGAAACAACAGCGAAGTTCCTAGTAAACAGGATAATCTGTAAGTTCGGATGCCCAAAGAAGATATTGTCAGATAGGGGGACGAATTTCACATCCTCCTTGGTGAAAGAATTGTTAAAACGATTGGGAATACAACCAGTATTTACAACTGCCTACCACCCCATGTGTAATGGATTGACAGAACATTTTAACGGTACTTTGGCCCAAATGCTGTCGAATTATGTCAGCACTAACCAAAGAGACTGGGATTTGTATGTAAGCCTTACTTGCTTTAGCTATAACACGTCTGTACAAGAGACAACTCGACACACACACCCTTTTTCCTTATGTATGGTCGAGAAGCACGACTCCCCATAGACGTGTCCCTACGCCAACATGCGTCAGAGGACCCACAAGTCGAGGAAGTGCTGGAGAGAGTTCAGAAGTGCCGTGAAGACGTACAGAAGATAGTCAGCGGTACACAGAAGAAGCAGAAACAGAGGTTTGATAGGACCCATCGACATGTGGAATTTGAACCAGGGGAACAAGTAATGGTGTGGACTCCCATCCGCAAGAAGGGTAGATCGACTAAGCTGCTACACAGATGGTATGGACCATACCAGGTCGAGGCTAAGCTATCGGACGTGAACTACGTGATACTAGTCACCAAAGGAAAGAAGCCTCCGTTCCAGGATACAATTCACGTTAGTCGGCTGAAGCGGTACTACCCTAGGACACTGTGAGAGGGTTATGGTAAACAAAACAAAGTGGACTAAAAGTAGTTGTAAATAATATTTAGTAAAAGGTAGATTAATAATTATTAATGTAGGACCATGTTCAATTTTTGGACTTTCCAATTTATTGTGAATTGTAGTGAGTGGTAGTAAAACCTTAACATTAGTGCACGAAATGAGGAACTCATGACGGTGTGCTTCACGACAATCAATAGCCGGTGAATGAACTATGAACGTGCCGTCAGCAAGATCAAAGTTCGAACGGAAGGGGAGAGTGTGAAGACCTTGCTGAGGACAATTAGTTCGGTTAGTGTCGGTGTCGCGTGGACATAAGTGAACTGAAGACAACCTGAGTCCCATAATCGTGGTTCATTATATATATTCATATACGTTTATTCTCAGAACTGATTTAATAATTTTCAAATAATTGCTATTTATCGTACCGTGTTTAACATTTTATTTCTTGTTTAATTGTGTTACTTGTGTGTGTACCTAAGACCTGACAGAGACAGGAACGAGGTGAGTGGCTATGGAATACCAGATAGCGGTGATGTATCTAGTTACGTGTAAGTGTATTTTGTGTGCAGTCGCAGTTACCGGGATGCACAGCGACACCCGGGTGCCGATATCTGTAACTACAGGGGTGTACTGGAAAGTGATACCCGAGATGGTGATGTACGAGTCATCAGTTCCTCTAGTGTATCAAAGTGTGTTGCCAGAGGTCGATATGGCTCATTTGTCACTGCCACAGAATAATGGTTTTTGTAACAGAGTATTAAATGATCCCCAATGTATGTTGTTCGCATGGATTCTTCAGGCCGATAAAAGAATAGGACAGGAAGTGAAATGGCTGAACTCGAGCCTCAGTGGGAAATCCGATGTATATGTAAAGTCTAATAGTATGTCTGCTAGAGTCCAGAGGAGTTTAAGTGTGATAGGAGATTTCGCCCATTGGTGCTGTGGAGTAACGACTAAACGACAGTTAAAACCTTTATTCACTAATCAATATTTAATGTCAAAATTTGAAAATAGCTTAAGTGAGCAAGTAACTGAAGCCTTTTCAGAAATAGAGAATGTCAATTTAGGTATGAAGAATTACAGTGCAGAAGTAGAGAGGACCTTCGCACGTGTCGTGGATGTTGGCGTTAACATAACCAAGTTAATCGATCGATTTCAGAAGCAGGAATTCACAAACGAACAGAGAAATGATCACAAGAGTTTTAGTTTGTTACAGGTGAGCGCGCACCATACAGTACGTCAGTTACAATTGTTACAACTTGTTACACGCCTAGAGATATTGAGTCAATGTCGAGAGGGGAAGATCCCGAATTCTATAATAACTGTAGATAAGCTAAGAGAGGATTTAACAAAATTGACAGTTGCATTAAAAGCGGACAGCTATGACCTAGCGATACCAGTGGAGGAAGTGTCTAAATACCTTAAGTTAGAAATAGCTGATTGTGTAATTTTTGGTAACTCAATCTTAATAAATTTGCAGATTCCAATCAAGAAACTTACGTCCCAATGGAGATTGTATACCCCTTTAATAATACCTTTTGCGTGGAATAACCAGACTTGTACCATTAAGTAGGAAACGTCATTTTTGGTTAACAGTGAAGACAGTATGGTAGTGATACAGGGAGCAGCCTTGCAGCACTGTCAGCCGAATATTAATCCACTATGCTATGTCCCTAGATACGCCGGTGATGCTTTGTCCGGATCACGTTGCCCTAGAAAAACATTTATGGGTGCGACCATACAAGAGCTGAGCTCACTATGTGTATTTTCATTTGTGTCAGGTGACGTGCCACTTATCACCCAGATAGACGACTTCACCTATGTACTAACCCATATTGTTGAGCATTTAGAGTTTGTGTGCAGATACACTTCGAACACTACAGTTAAGATAACAGAGCGTAAGAGCCTGGGTGCACTACACGTGAGAGTGCCGTGTGATTGTAGCTTAGACGCTGACTCCCACATTTTGGTTTCAGAAAGCTATCCGTGTAGGCAGGAAGCGGATAAGTTAGCTGTGGCACACATACTTCCAGCTTCGTGGTCAAAATTAAAAACTTTGAAAATCACCTCTAAAATTAATCATGTTTCCAGCACTTTCGAGACACTAGACGAATGCTTAGACAACGAATGGCCTAGTCAGCTGCCGCACTGGAATTTATCTTTTTCAGGACATAGAAAGTTAGAGAGCCCGACGCTTAAGGTTTTGTCAGTGGAGAGGGACATGTATACATCACTGTCAGCCGTGCTGCACTCCATTTATTTTTGTTTACTAACCATAATTGTTGTGAGAAATCCCCATCTAGTAGGCTTAGGTATAGGAGCATTTGTGAGAGCAGAAAATGAAATATTCTCCCCGAATCAGGAACAATTTATTGTGGATTTATTTTGTGGCATTATAATAATATTGGTTCTGATTGGTTGTCGGTACGTCGTGGGATTATGGGTAAACTGGAGATCCAAGGTATCGAGACGAAAAGGCGACGACATAGAGATGACCGCCAAACGTGACGTCAGAGACGATGGCTTGCCAAAGAACTTACCTATCACGGAGGTCGATGGAAAAGAGCTGAGAATCACTCTTGAATGGTGGGACCAAGTTCGTGATCAGGTATAAAGGATACCAGGTAATCGTTGTAACCATAGGTAAACTTCGAGGTAAACTGTATAACTGTGAACGTTATAGTGTATGATTAATAAAATGTATAAAATATATTATTTCAGGAGATTATTGTTATCATGAATTCGTAAACATGTAAGTCCAGTGTGTGAATGAAAATGTGGGGAGTGTGAAAGTTTGAATGAAAAAAAAAACCGAGTGGCCACTCAGAGTGAATGTGAGTGAATATGAGTATTAGCTAATATAAGAGTTTATATTCAAAAACTGTTTATTATGATTAACTAGGTGAAATACATGTTCTGTTTTCAGCGGTACGTATACATACGCCAATATCAGCGTGGAATGGTTAGACGTTGATTTTGACTAATAATAATTAAATTGTAAACTCATAATTATTCTGTAAATACAGGGAACCCTTGAAATAGTTTTAGAATTCCTAGATTAGGTTAAGACTTAATGTTTAAGAGGATTGGTACGTCGCAATGACATAATAATTTGTTTGTAAAATATAATTGCCTATTGTATTATAACACTGATGTAAAACATTTAATAATAATTCATGTTGTTCTTCCAGTTGTCATTAACGTAATTATGAATTAAGCGTTGACAAGTTAGTTTCTAAGATTGTAACACCGTATACGAAACCAAATGTTGTATATGGTTATGCTAACCAGTGTTAAGAACTAAGTAATTACTTTTGTAATTTGTTTGTAATTTGGGGAATAAAAATAATGAAGTATTAACTTGTCAATGCATACAAAGTAACTTATAAGTTGTTCGGGTATAGTTAGCTATTAACATATTCTTGTGTGGTATTGAGGTAGTTATGTTAAAAGGTAGTTAGATGTATGTAAAGAATAAAATTTAAGAGATAAGAGCTTTGTTGAAAAACGAAGTCATTTCATGCTAAGTCTTAGAGCACCGGTGGGAAGTCCAGTAGCTCAGAGCCAGGCCGATGACCCGAGAGTCAGGTTTTTTTTTTTTTTTTTTTTTTTTCTTTTTTTTTTTTTTTGTTAAGCAGAGGGAACCTTCAAAAGGTACTGGCGTCCCAGTTATGTGGGATTTTTACCCACTAAACCACTCTGCTGCCACGTCCTGTCGTGGCCGTACAGCACCTGGACCCTAGGTCCACTGACTGTAGAGGAAGCTCTGAAACATAACTATTAATTTGGCCTAATTAAGATCGTTGTGTTCTGAAACAAAATTTGGTTTGTGATTTACTGGTTACGTCCCAGGATTGGGATCGCGGCTTCATCCTTGGGATGAGTATTCTTTACGGAGGGTCGTCCAGTATTGTGGCTGGTCGTCGCCTGTAGTCATCTGGTCCGGCGTACGGCTCTGCGATGGCTGCGATGTGGGGATGCTCCGATGCTGCAACTGCCTCGAAGAATTTTTCTGAAGTTATCCTCGCGAAGACGTCTAGAGTTGGGATCTGTAACGAATTCCTTATTGTTTCGTTGCGGACGAACCATGGTTGGCGAGTGATGGAGCGGAGAGCCTTGGATTGGATGGTTTCCAGGGCTTTTCGGTTCGAGCGGCTGCAGTTTGACCACCAAGCTGTGCATTAGTGATCTGACAACAGCTAGAAAGATGGAGACTTTTGCACCCATTGGTAGGGATGATCTGCGGTTAATTAGAGGACCTATTGATCCTGCGATCCGCTTGGCCTCTACTGCTTTCCTTTTCGCGTGAGGACCGAAGTTTAATCTGGAATCAAGCGTAACACCAAGATATTTAGCTTGTTCCTTCCAAGCAATCGGCTCGTCATCTAGTGTCACAGGCGGTGGGAGTCTTCGCGGCATCCTACGGCGCTTTCTGAAACAAACAGCTGTGCTCTTGTCGGTGTTTATGCGGATACGCCATTTCTCTAGCCAGGGGGAGAGAAGGTCCATTTGCTGTTGCATGACGTCAGCGGCACGCATCGGTTGAAAGCTCCTGCACAGAAACATGGCATCATCGGCATACAGAGATAGCGTTACTCTGGGGACCAGTGGCATGTCATTTGTGTAAACCAGGTACAGCACTGGGCCCAGGACGCTGCCCTGGTGGACGCCTGCTTCGATCGCTCTCTCTGAGGACAGCTCTCCATCTACACAGATACGGAATGAGCGGCCAGACAGATAAGATCGGATGAGGTGAGTTATGCAGGGGGGCACCGGCGAGCTAGCTAGCTTGTAGAGCAGGCCCTCATGCCAGACCTTGTCAAATGCTTTGCTGACGTCCAGGAACACTGCACCAGAGCACAGGTTAAAGTTGGCGTTGTCCACCAGCGTGTTGACAACACGAACCAGCTGTTGGGTTGTCGAGTGATCGCGCCTGAAGCCAAACTGTTCTGGTCGGATAAAGCCATCCAGGTAAGGAGCTATGCGGGATAGGAGGAGTCTCTCGAAAATTTTGGAGATGGAGGAGAGGAGCGAGATGGGCCGGAAGTTTTGTGGGAAAAGACGGGATTTTCCGGGTTTAGGAATAAGGATGACCTTAGCGACCTTCCAGCTGGCGGGAAAGTGATGTAGTCGGATGGCATCATTGAAGACTGTAACTAAACAGATTAGTAGGGCTATAGGAGCTGCAAGGAGTGCCCTGGATCCAACTCCATCCAGTCCGGGAGCTTTGCGCGGCTTAGATTTCTTGATAGTAGCTTGTAACTCTTCTAGAGTGATCGGCTCTATCTCGATGTCGGGAGCTGTAACAAAAAAATTGTTTAGCGTGTTCTCGACGTGCTCGCAGTGGTCGTCGTCGTATATGTCTGCGTTCGGGCTGAATTGTTCCTCCATCATATCTGCAAAAGCTTCGGCTTTGTCAGTAGCAGAGTATACAAGTCCTCGTTGACCGTGCAGTGGCTGATGCGTTGGTTTCTCATTTCTCAGGATCTTTGCAGTCTTCCAGGCACTGCCATCCTCTAATTCTAGACTGGATAGGTATGAGTTACAAGACTCTGTCCTGTAATCAAACAACATCTTTTTTGACTATGTTGCACTGCACGTTGAAGGCCCGTTTGGTAGCCGGATGTCGCGTTCTCTGCCATATACGACGCAGACGCCTCCTTTTGTCTACAGCCGTCCTGATGATGGCAGGCAGGGCCGACCTGGTGTTTTTTGGACGACCAGATCGAGACGCTGCCGCCAGAGCATCCGTGACAGCTGTGTGTAAGTCTGTAACATACAAGTCTAAGACATTTGGATTAGCGGCTGGGGTTGGGGGCTGCAATTGCTCGCTCAGGATACTACTGTAGACCTCCCAGTTGGTTCTGACTAAAGAGCCCATTGAAGGAATCCTCGAGGCTGGAGTCGTCGCTACATCTGCTATGACGGGTACATGGTCAGACGATAAGTCATCTGCCACTCGCACTTCCACATGATGCTGTAGTTCCTTAAACAGAAACACATCAATGACATCAGGAAGTGCGTTGAGCCTCGTCGGATAGTACGTGGGGTCCACAGGCGCGGCTACGAGTGTGTCACCTCTTTCTGAAACATAATTATTTAGTCGTCGACCCTTGGTGTTCATCCGCCTACTGTGCCATGACTGGTGCTTGGCATTGAGGTCACCACCTATTATGACAGTGTTCCCGCTGCCAAGCAAGATGTCAAGCTCATCAGGGCGGAGGACAGCAGACGGCGCGCAGTAAGCTGCGAACACACAAACCTCGGAGCCACCAGCATTGACGGCAATGCCGGTGGACTCGAGGTCATTAGTAGTAGCGTAGACTTGTCGGTGCACAACTCTCCTGTGAACTAAAATAGCAGTTCCTCCTCCGGGATTCCTTTGACCACGTGGAGGTCTGTCGATCCGGTAAGTCTGGTATCCTGGAACATTAAATACAGTGGCGGGCTGCAGGTGTGTTTCCGTTAATAGGATTATGTCGGCATCGTGTTCAACCGCAAAGAGATGGAGTTCGTTCCTCCGCGTCGCTACGCCGTTCGCGTTCCAGGTGACAATTTGTAGGCGTCTATCCATTGGAGAGGAGTTCCTGGAAAGACGTAAGTATTGCAGCAAGCAACTCGCTGGGAGTTTTTTTGCTGTCGGATACAATTGTTATTAGTGAGGTTATCCACTTTAGGACAGCGTCTTGGGACAGGAAGCCTTTTGGTTGTGATGCAATCTCACAGTTAGTATTCCCGTCCTTTGGTGTCACCGAGGTGCTGTTTGTGGCTACCTCTGGAGTGTGTTCCTCCATTGGTTCCACAACTTCCTCCTGTGGGTGATCTGAAACAGAGGTTTGTTTGTTATTCTGATTCCGGCGGTTTGAGCGGGATCTCGGTCTTCTCTGCTGTTTAGCGGCGGTTGAGGCAGCTGAGACAGATGAGGCTGCGGCTTCCGGCTCTGGGTCTGCTGCCTTAACAGCTCTCTGTTTCCTGGGAACAGGAATAGGAGCAGGAACAGTTGATGAATTAGTGTAAGCCAGAGCTACAGGTATTGTAGCTGGCTTGTGTTGAGGTGTGGGTGGGTCTGGTCGGAGCCTGGGGGTGGCTAGGACGTCGGCATACCTGCGGGCAGAAACATTTGCGGCTGGTAGGGCACGTGCTTGCCCAGTGACCGGTCGCGCAGTGGCGGTGCCCGAGCGCCGCTGCAGCGCCTCGCGGCGGTGCAGCGCGCCCAGGGCCCGCTTGTGCGCTCCGCAGCCCCTGTAGCTCGCGGGGTGCTCACCACCGCAGTTAGTGCATTTGCACTTGCTATCTTTTGGCAGAGTGCATGTGGCTACGGTGTGGTCGCCTCCACATCTGACACAGCGTGCTGGAAGGTGGCAGTTTCTCGAGCTATGGTTAAACTGCTGGCAATTGTAGCATTGCGCCAGTCCTCTTCTGGGCGTGAACTGGTCCACCGTTACTCTGACGCCTAACAGTGCGGTGAGCTGCCATATCTTTGACCAGCTGCCAGTTTTCCTAAATCGGATATAAAAACTGTTAGTTTGGTGGCGACCAGCCTGGTCGCGGCGTTGGAGGGGTGCGACATGCGTTGGTGTGTACCCCTGGTCTCGGAGATCCTCCGCTATGTCTTCAGGTGACGTCCATGCCGGAAGTCCCCTGATTACGGTCTTCAACTCCTGTTCCTCCTTCAGGCTGAAGGTGTGAAAGGCGAGCTTGGCATCTAGGAGCTCTCGCTGTGCCGTTCTAAAACATAGTTCACTTTTACAAAGTATGTGTAGTCGAGTGCCCACATATTTGGCCTCAAAATTGCAACCTGCACTTCTCAGGCGGCGCAGAAGTGATGTCCAGGCAGTGACCCCTTGGACGATCAGCGGCGGTATTCGCCGTGACCAGAGAGGCCGGACGGCTACTGCTGACCACAGCTACTTTTGTCACGTAGACACTGCCGCTGTGCACAACTTCAGTTACAAAACTTTGTACCACCTCTTGCACTGTAAAATATCTGTATCCTGTAGTACATGGTTACGCTTATAATGTCCTACTATAGTTTGTTTCACTTGTCTATGTTAATGAGTAGGAAGATGTCAAATATCTAGAATAGCCTTGTCGTGGAATAATAATTACAATTATTTAGTTTGGGTCCCTATAATAATATCCACTTTGTAAGGTTATTATCTATAACAAAAAAAAGTGTTTTTGCAATAGTAAGTTATAGTATGGGTAGATAATAAGGATTAATGTACTAGTTAGTAATTTGGTAAATAGTTCTAATAATATTATCATGTTCTAATATTATCATGTTTGAATTGGAATATCGTCATTGTACTAGATCATAAGAAAGGGCAATATAGAGGATTAATATATTTAGTTTTGTATGACTCGCACAGAACAGCTGAATGGTTCCGGAATGTGTCATGAACTCATTTATTCATATACAATTATAATTTCTCGCTTCAAGTAATTATAAAGACATGTAAAGTTGATTAATGTATTTTTAATATAAAATGTCGAATATACCTACACGTAAGGATAGATGTATAATATAAGGGAATGGACACCACCGCGGGTATTTAAGAGTAAGTTTCTATGAACTAATGTTTCTGTCAAATAAATGCGATTACACCAATAGCAAACATTGCTAACTAGAGTAGGTAGATAGGCTCTCGTAGGACAACATTTTTTTGTACAAGGCAAACCTTTGTGAGGAACGATTCATTGCCTGTTGCTGGAATAACATTAAAATTAATAAACTTTCCCTGGAAATGTATTAGTGAAGCGGTACCGATGGGAGCGAACGACTGAGGCTCGTGGTCGGGCCGTCCCAACGCCAGAGACTTTATGTGTAATCGAGCCGTCCCAACTTCAGAGACTTTATGTGTGATCGGGCCGTCCCAACGCCAGAGACTTTATGTGTGATCGAGCCGTCCCAACGCCAGAGACTTTATGTGCCAGTGTAAATGACTGTCCCTGAGAAGTGGCTGCCGCAGTGTCGTTGTTCCCCACGTGTTTCCTCCACATCTAAAGACAACTATTGACTGTTGGAGAAACCCCGACCGCTAGCCACACTGTTAACGATACGCGGCGAAACGTGAGGGTAGACGCCATGGTAACTTGTGCACGTGACCCAGCCGCCCAGCTGAACACAACCAAGGGACCAGCTGCCAGGGCCTGGAAGAATGAAGAAGACTAACTCCTAGAGGGCATCCACCCCAACAACCACTCTTAATTTGGCTGGGGGTGTGTGACGTCGGGGCCCATGTTCCCGCCGTCTGGAAGTACTGGAGGGGGAGGTCAGCAAGGTGAGCGCCCGAGGCGGTGTGTACGTGAGAGGACTCCGGCGCGAGCGGATGTCCGAGCTCCCTGAGGGCCGATCTAGTGTAGGGCTTAGCCTAGTGATGGTCGTGACGCGTGGTGTCCGTGGGTTCGGAAGTGTTGTTGTTTAAGTTAATAAAGTTGCTGTAATCTGAGCTGCGTTTGGTTCCTGAGTACACCCCCTTCGCCCCAGCTGAGCAGGAGGCGTGACAATATATATATATATATATATATATATATATATATATATATATATATATATATATTTCTTTCTAATGATATGGACTTCCTTAGTAAATTAAACCTAATTATGTTTAAAAAATATTCATTAGAACGGGGCGATAGTATACCTCTATAACTTTAAAATGGCTACGAGAACATTTTTATAGGTTGCAATATAAATCTGTTTAAAAATTATTGTTCATTATCTGTTGCGGCTTTTCTTAAATTTAATTATTAGGTATGAAAACAAAAACATAATCTAATTTCAGCGTTTCTATGGAATCTTTTTGAGAACCTAAAGCTCTTTATAATATTTTACCAGTCTCAATGTAATGAAAGGTTTTACAAAAGTATTGCAGCTTTTTAGGGATCTTTGCCACTAGGCTATGATATTTTCAAAACAGTTTCTTAGCGGATACATGAGAAGTAAGACAAAGTCATGGACACAATTTCCCGCAAATGCGTTTTATTGTTTTCAAGATTCCGTGACGGGACAGTCACCGAATTTGTCTTTTATAGATATACATAAATTTACTGTAATATTTCCCTTTATATCTTATATTCACTATCAAACACAAACCGAGTTAACTAGATCAGCAAAACCACGAACATAATTAAAAACTGTTTGAATCTTCAGGTTGAAGGAACTATATAATGCCTTGAGGAGGCATATAAATCAAATAGGCATATTTTCCTAGGTCGCATCCTAGGAAAATGTAATTACTCGTATATGTAAGTGTTCACTGTATAAATAAATAATCTGAATACTGTTGTTCAGTTCTGAGTTATGTTCCAAATTTTAAGTCTATATTCTACAAACACGCACACAAGAAAGTTTATAGACACTTTGACACTTTTTAATTACCACATATAATAATTATCTTTTGCCCATCCCGTCCATTTTCCCACTTATATCTCACAAAAAAGACCATTAAACTTGAATCATGCGTGTTTATTCTTACTAAAGAATGTAACATGATAACATTTTATACCTTGAGTTTGCTAATTTCTTTATTCTGTGTTTTTCACATCGTAAACATGGTTAACCATACGAGCAGTATAACCAGAATGACATATTTACGAACGGAAAAAAAGACGTTCAATGGACAAATACTTAATATTTTCAGTAGCTATATTACAAGTGGTTATACTGATTAAAATTTATGATAGTTTGGTTAAAACAGTACTAAGCTAAACACTTTTGCTTTTTTATGTGTTTTTACTGAGTTAGGCTTCTACTTCTGTTATGTGTTGGGTTCTCCATTCGACGAAATTCCTCTGTTTCAGTCACGTAGCGAAATTCCGATTAGCTGTGTCTTCATGTAGTTATTTACGTTTATTGGGCTAAGAATGTCACGTAAATTAGTATTAATTCATATTGGCATTTAAATATAAAGTAAACTCAGTTATTTCTACGTTATTGCGGATGATTAATTCCAGTAGAGTTACTGCCGGATACTTCACTAAATTTCACGTACTTAACCGTTATAATGAAGCAGGCTTTATTTTTATTCATTAATGTCTTAGATTAAAGCTAATTAGGGTGTGGTTCTTTACGAAATTTCGTGGTCGTCTCGTTGTAGTCTATATCATTCCGTGGTGGTAACAATTCGTGGTTATCACCTTATTCGACCATCACCTCCTGTGAAACCAAGGGTCTTGATTCAGTTACAAGGTAATTCATCTTTAAATATGTTTTCGATAGTTAGAAATGTCATAAAGGAAT
>NW_025779518.1:0-56888 GCF_021130785.1 Homalodisca vitripennis | reverse complement strand
AAAACGCTAGCGACGGCTCATTTGGTGCGGGCGCTGCACCGAGAACATCACAACGCGTTTCGGGGAACTACTTGAAAATTTCCGGTTATTTTAGCATTCGGCAGAGTGCGGGAGGCAGCCAATGCGGCAGGCTAATGCGTCCCTCGCGCGTGAAATGATACCGGCTTTGGACATTCCCGACAAAATAACTTTTTTATTGACTTTTGCATAACCGATGATGATATTTTCAGACAGGCGTCTCCGATTCGACCGAGAAGCAAAGACATCAAAAGGCAGAGCGGGACACGTCTGCCTTGGCACCCGCCCAGCCACGGTGTCTGATCGGCCTACAGAGGCGGCACTTGCGGCAAATTTATTCCCCGCCTGTACATAAATTGTCGTACTTGTGTATGCTTGCTCGGTCGCGAGAGTAATGCACTAATTACTACACAGGGCATTTAGTGGGAACCGCGCGTAGTGTGGAGAATATCGGGTTACTCGTGAGAATTGAATGTGGGATTAGTGCTGTTTACAAACAAGAAAGTGACTGACAAGGTGAGACAATAAAAGTTCCAAATACATGAAGTTAACAAAGTATTTGGTCTATTAAAACAAAATTGAGTTAAAACAGTTTTAAGCACGTTTTTAAAACGGGCGAATGTAAGTAAAATAATTTCTCTTGCATTATAAAGATTCATAATCCGATTCAGATTCTAAAAAAAAATGTTTGCAATAATACATTTTAACATATATGAAAAATGTGTGAAATTACAAAATGAACGTTCCGGGATGCAACAATTATGTATACCTGTATTAGCCTAGTAATTGAAGGATGAGTAATCACCAGTTATGGTGATTACAAAAGACAGTTAAAAAGATTGAAAAGTATTTAATAGAAGTAACAAATCACGTTGTAATAAGTTTGTTTGAAGTTTGTTATTGAAGACAGAAAGTCTGAAATGATAACAGGATTTCAAGCATTTACCATTGCTGTATGTTACAAAAGGTGTAACACAACGTTTCGATGATTGGAATCTATCCTCTTTGTCAGGTGGGGGGGTGTTAACACATACAAAAAAAGAACAGAAAGAAGAAAAGGAGGGAATGCGAAGGGTTCAAACATACTCAAAAGCTGCTTGGAGTCTAGTCCGAGCGTTGTCACTGCACAGGATTACAAGTCCCGAGTACGAGAATACAAGTGTACAATTACAGGTCATACCAGCACAGGCGAAAGTGGGATATTCCCTCCTTCCCCCCTCCTGACGAGGAGGATAGATTGCAATCCTCGAAACGTTGTGTTAAACCTTCTGTTACATATAACGATGACAAATGTCCGAAATCCTCTTATTCTTTTTCTGTAAGGTGTGTAATATCAATTATGCAGAACATCGTGATAAAACAAGTCCCAGATTTTTTTTAAACAACAAAAACAATAAACGACGTTGTTTTTTTTATTGAATTTCATTATGAACAAATATATTTAAATCACATATTTTTTATATAAATAAATGAATGTTTGTCTGTATGTCCTTAATAGAATCGTAAAACAATGTAACCGATCATTATGAATATGTGTATGTACTTTTCCAAGGTGCACATTAAATTTTACACGCCGTTCACTTCCATTCATGTCCATCAAAGTAATACATCTGTAGTCAGGTTCATGTATCAACCGTTACTAGATCCATTATGGTGTACATTTAAGAGGTGGATATTTTATACTCCTTTTTCAGATCCTAACGATATATGTAATAAATGGGTTAGTAAAATATATGACGTAAAATATCATATACATATAACATATATTTTTCTGTTGATGGAAAAACTAAAAAAAAGCATTCCCTAGCTCTCATGTTTGGGTCTCTAACTTGGAATGGGTACTGAAATTTATTATCATTGTCAACGCCTGCATATTCAAAGATTTTACGACATTTTCCCACACAATGATAACCAGTATTATGTTTTATCTCTAAACTTAAAGCGTTATTTATTGCATTTTTAATTTGAATTATCATTTATTAGTTGCAATATCAGTACGATGATGTCCTCTAGCTGAACATTCCTCATTATTTTTCTTTACTTAACTATCACGTAGAAATACTTACAATCTGAAATGTAGTCTTGGACTCATCGACTTTATGAAGGAAAATTATAGATTCCTTCTATAAAAATGTCTTATGTACTATTAGATTCTAGTACAGAATTAAATATGTCATTGTCCAGTTGCTCATCAATCTTCTCTTGCCACCACTTCCCAATTCAGTTATTGATTTTTACCTACCTTTAATTGATATTTATTCAGTCAATTATTTTTTTCACGCCATTTAATATTTAGGAAAATTTACTATTAATTACATTTTCTTTTGATCACTTAAGATGATAAATTCGTTTCAAAAAATATAAACGCTAATCTACCCTGCATTTCAGGTTGGTTAAGAAAATTATTTCAAATTGCAGGTATGTCCCGTTATTTTGAATTGCATTTACTATAAATTAATAATTTGAACATTTTTATACACGACACTTGTTTACAAAATCACATGTTTTTGTTATAAAAATTACACTTTATATTCTAACAAATTATAACCATAGGAAACGAATGATAAAAACTCACTCTGTTATACAAAGGACGGTGGGGGGGAATGCAATGTTCCGTACAAAAAAAGGAAAAAGTTGAATCATAAATTTGTACTACTTCCTAATCCCCAAAATTTTTACCGTAGGGAATACTATCTATCATCATGTCTAGTTCTGATGCAGACGATATCACATAATTGTTACTCTCAATTTGTTTGGTCTATTGAAAGCTGGCTAAAGCAACTTCAGAGGATGACAGATTTAATTAATTAACTGACTAATGACTTGAATAAGCGGAGAGAGAGAGGTAGGTTTTAGGAATCCTGTTTTTGTATATATTAAGGGATATCTGTCCTTAACATGTAACTAATTTAATTATGGGTGTTGGTTTTCCTAATGGATGTCTCCTAGAACATTAAACTGTTTCATCATAACATGTGAGATATTTAATAAGTCTAGTGTTACACGCGCATAAACACTTAGCGAATGAGGGAATTCTTGACCATCAAAATAAGAAAAGTAAGAGGTATATTCTTGCCAAATTTCACCACTTTAGACTAAATCATTTAAATTACGATTAATTTGAGGAAAAAGATAGATAGACAGACTTTGATGTTCTTTATGCAAAATTAAACAATACGCTTTGATATAGTTAGAGGTAGACCAATTAAATAGATAAAATTAGGAATAAAAATTGTTCTAATTAAATTACTTAAACATAGTTTATTAATATATCGTATCAAGTTCTTGTATATTCAAGTAGCTAAGAGAATCTATGGAAATTATCTAAGAAACTGAACGTTTTTAATTCATAACGGAAGTCATCAACTTCAGACTTGTGGTAGTACACCAGCTTGTCAGAAACTGTCAGAGAGACAATAATAAACGGCACTGTCCGACTAGGGTTACTTAAAACCTGAGTCAATTGCGATTGCATTGGTCCCCAGTAATGTATATTTGGCTTGCTCTCCAATAGTAACTTTCGCTTTTAATACACTAGCAGTGGCTCAGTATACTTACCACTTAAGAATAAGTTACTCGGTTTGTGATGAACCTGAATGTTAGTTTGAGAAAAGGTGAAAGAAATAGCAAAGTTAGGACTTAACTTATTTGTCACTTGGCAGATCTTAATCTCTCACCTATACTTTCACTACATGTCTTGATTAAACATTATTAATCCCATCAAAACTATTTAAGTGAGAAATTCTATGGCATTTGTTATTTTGAGTAAAAATTTAAAAACTTTGTAAAAACTTCATTCAAAAACTGTGTTTTTTGTATTTATTTTTAACCTAATAATGGCTACTGATATAGAAACGGATATGGAATTTCAAACTTTTGTAAGGATTTTTAGATTATTAGTACAGTTTAAATTATTGTTTTGTGTATTTAAACAAAAATTTTGGATAGTATTAACTTTGAAAGTAATAATTCTTAACATTTTATTTAAAATGTTTTATCATAAAATAAACAAAATATAAACTCCTAGTACGTGGCAAGTTGAAAGATTTCAAGGTGACCGCCCATAGTCTGAGTAAGTAATCAAACTAATAAAACATAATTCAATTCAAATATTGAAAAAATGTTTGACTACGATTAAGTTGATCAAAATTCATTAAGTGAAGGGTTTCCAAAAACAAGATCAACCAGGAGACATAGCTAATTACACGTCACTGTAGAGTTATGTTGGAGCTTAAGCTACTCTGAAGATCCGTAAACGCCTCATGTTGTATATAGTTCTGGCAAAAGTATATATCGAATGCTGAAATGTATTTTAATACAAATAAAACGATTTTTTAGCAATCATTTATATTTTAAAATTTAGTTATATATAATTTTACTGTCGGTTTTATATTTTCAAGGAAGTTTATAATTTAATTTACTTATTATTTAGTTGTTAATCAAAACTTATTCAACAAAACATTACTTGATGTACAGGAGCACTTGTAATATTGTTTTTAAAAAGGAAAATATATCAAAACTTTTGGAAATTTCATTGAAATCAATAGGGAAGACTTTACATTTCTCTACCTAGGAGGTTGGCTTACGATTAAAATAACCTTTTTTAAAAATATGACGTGATATGAAAAATATATATTAAATATATATTTAAAAAATAAGTGTTTTTTAAGACTTTATAGATTTATAAAAGTTTCAAACTAATTACCTCTGAATGTTATCTCACTGAACAATACGTTATCCTTCAATCATCTTACCAGTTATTATTGGTATAGAATACTCACAAAAATCAGAAACGCACAATTGTATTTTAGGATTTTAATTGTTTTTAAATTATACAAACACACCATAACATCAAATTATAGAAAAAAAGATGACATAGAATAACAAAGAAAAGGACTTACATGAATAACTGCCAAAACAAAACTAAACGAAACAACATTTGCTCCAGCGGTTTTATATATATATATCTATATATATATATATATATATATATTTATATATATATTAAAACTAACAAATATGAATACTCAGAGGACGTTCTCTACACACGAGATTAAAAACTAAACGCTGTAACAAATATATAAAAAATAGCTTTGGAGAGAGATGTGTCTATAATTAATTGACCTTATATAATTGTCCCCCTTAATAAATGACAACTAAATAGTGAACTTAAAATCTCACTTTCTCCATTTTAATAAAATTTTCACAGAGTATTTGTATAGAGATATAAAAACATGGCTATCCTTGTTAGATAAATTAATTTTTATTTAAAATTATGACGAAAACAATTTTATGAAAAATTTTTCACAATTTAAATTATTTAATACTTAATTTATTATTGATGAGATTACACTGTTTTTATACATTTTGAAATTCATTTCATGAAGATAAAAACGACGTTATTTAAAAATGAAAAATTGAATTCGAAATACACTACACCAAAGTTAATAGAAGAGTAGCTTGTAAGAGATTATTTTTTTATAAAATAACTAAATTGCAGTCGTTGTCTAATGATAAGTTTAACAAGAAAACTTACAGAAAGATAATAATTTTAAATGAAAATCTTTCCTCATTTAAGATAAATCTAATTGTAATTTTCTTATTTACCCTATGCAAAATAAAACTTTTTCTTTTAAATGTATACGACTTTACGTTCAAACTGCCTTTATTCAAATTATCTTATCTATAACCAACCTATACAGCTGGATTAAACAATAAAAAAATATATATTCAGACTGTATTTCAATGCGATCCTGCTTAAACCCCTCAATATATTTATGAGGAAAAACAAGCGCATTAAGGGGAGCAGGTCGATGAAAATTAAAAAAAATTAGAAAAATTTGTTATTGCATTTTTTTTAATAGTTTAAAGTGTGTATTTTAAAAAATATGTAAGTATTAATGCTCAAATAAATGTATAAATTACCAAAAAAGAAATTCACAAACAAAAGATGTTCACTAGTTTTTTGCAGCAGTTCGTAAGATGTTGGCTGACACAATCATTATATATCATGTGTGTTAGTTATAAGTATGTTATGGCTTTGCTCTGTTGGTCAACCTGGGTACTGACAACTGGGAATACAGATGACAGAAAGAATATTGCTTTATTTTGTTTTGATATGCTTA
Organism: Homalodisca vitripennis; assembly: GCF_021130785.1. Classification (NCBI taxonomy): domain Eukaryota; kingdom Metazoa; phylum Arthropoda; class Insecta; order Hemiptera; family Cicadellidae; genus Homalodisca; species Homalodisca vitripennis. Next base: position 50,745 of record NW_025779518.1, on the reverse strand, counting down.
GGAAGGTTATGTTATATGTGTTTGTGTCGGATAATTGTGTTTTACTAAAATGTGTTACACTTTATTCATAGTTTGTGTATTAGGAGTGTGTATTGTTTCTTGAAGTGTTTATACAACTTCTTATTAACCATGCCAAGAGCAAAGGTTAGTTACAAAAACTAAATCTAAACGTGAGTTTAGAGGAAACAAGTACCGTAAGTTGGACTCTAAATCTAGGCCTACCCAAACAGATTCTGCTAGCCCTAGCCCTAGGCCTACTACTAATGCAAACATTAGCTCTGCTTCTAAAAAAACTGTCCTTTGATAAATAATGACAATTATGAAGGAACTGGAATGGGTAGTGTTATTTTGGATCTTAGTTTATTTAGTGAGCAATTAAAAAAATTTGTTAAAATGTAAAATTCTGCGATAGCGAAGGACTGCATAGAACTTTGTACTACGGATAAGAAAAGATTTGGATTGGCTGTGAATATTGAACCTGAAATGTTGTGTTTGTTTGGAATCAACTAATTTTTTACAACTCTAAAAAAATGAGGAATGGAATATATGAGGTAAACTTGAAATTTATTTACGGCATGGAGAACGATCGGAAAAGGTATCAGTGCAGGTAACATTCTGTGTTCATTATTAGACTTACCATTACCACCTCAAAAAATAGGACCTTGTAAGTAACATAATATATCAGGCTGTTGAAAATTGTGCTAGTGAAAGTATGAAGCAGGCAATTGAGGAAGCTGTGTCTGTAAAATGAGTGTGAAGAAACGTCAAAAAGAGATTTGACGGTTTGTTTAGATGGGTATTGGCAAAGGAGGGGGACACAAGTCACTGAAATGGGGTTGTCAGCGTAACATCATTAGATACTGGCAAGGTGTTGGATGTTTCCATAATGTCCAAATACTGTCAAATCTGCACTGTAACATGAAAATAAAAAAAAAAAATAGTACCTGATCATATATGTTCCAAAAACTACGAAAGGGTCAAGTGGCGGCATGGAAGTTGCGGGTTGCCCTAGATGTTTTCCGAAAAGTCCAGAGGATCGAAATGTACGGTATGTACGATACTTAGGAGATGGTGACAGCAATGGTTTTTAAAAAGGTGGTTGACGATAAGCCATATGGAGATGAAGTAGAAGTAAGAAAACTGGAATGCGTCAATCATGTCAAGAAGAGAATGGGGAGCAGACTAAGGGAATTGAAGAAACGGTTGGGAAAAAACAAAACTAAAAGATAATAGAGCAATAGGGGGCAAGAATAGGCTAACAAATAATGACATAGACAAGCTGCAAGAATATTATGGGCCTAGCTAATAAAAAGAGGTGGGTCAGATCTTCAACAAATGGTTAAAAATGTGTGGGCAACTTATTTCCACAAAATATCGAGTGATGACACTCCGCAAACATGGCCTATGTCCAAAGGGGCCGGAGTCGTGGTGCGGTTATAATAAAGCCGAAGCCCTACATCAGACTTTCAGCCATAAGTCACACAATTTTGCCATATGAAGTGATGGTACAGATCAAAAAAATTTATAGGAGATTTAGCCAATCCGGATCTTCTAAAAAAAAAATGCCTTGACCAAAAGACTCAAAACCAGAACGAAAGTTTCAACAATGCCGTCTGGTCTAAGGTGCCTAAAAATGTTTTTTGTAAGGCTAAACACTCTAAAACTTGGCATATATGATGCAGTTTTAACTTTTTAATAATGGATTCACCAGCAAATTGGATTGTGTAATAACAAGCTAGGAATCAAACTGAGCGAGAAGTCTGTTGCCGCATTGCGAAATTTTGATACAATACGATTGAAAAAAGGCAGAAAAATCTGCTTTAAAGACATGACCAAGGAGGCTAGAGTTGCTAGGAGGAAAAGAAAACTTGCATTAGAAGAGGAAAATTAAGACCCAGATGACCCTGAGTACGGAGCTGGGATGTTTTAGCAGCAAAAGGTTAGTTTAGCAGTCATTTTTGCCTTTACGGGACATTTCCCGGAAACTTGGTTTTTTTTCATATAAAGGTACATGTATCTCAAAAACTATAAATGCTAGAGAATTGAAAATTTGGTATGCATATAGAACAGTGCAATTCCAAATGGTGTTGCATCTTTTATCATTCTATCTAAAAAAAACAAATGAGGAAAAAAAAATTTTTTTGGTATAAAAAAATAATTTTTTTACACACAATATTAAAAATTCCTAAAAAAAATTTTTTTTTAAAGATTTTTTAACTAAAGTTGCAAGAGATGTTTATAAAGGAGTACTCTTTGCCTACAAAAAAAATTTGAAGGTTGTAACTTACTTAGTTTTGGACAATACATGTACCTAAAGTTTGTAAATTTAACATGCGCGGGATAGGAAACGACCCGCTCCCCCATGGAGCAAAAAGTTTCCAAAATTAAAACGTTTTATATTTTTATGTAGAGATCTACACTAGCTCACTGTCTTAGAATTTTATATAACTATAAATTTAGCTTTAAGATTAGTCCATTTCTTAATTAACAATATTTATTCATAGTTACCATGAAAAACACAATTTTTTAAATCTAATCCTTTCGAAAAATTTTTTCAGTAGAGTGGGAATCCTGATTAGTTTTACTTCAAGTTAATACGGACAATGTTAGCAGCGTTAATGTTCGGTCTTCCTCCGACCTGTGACCCTGAAACCCACGGCTGAGCCCTTGTGTCTTTGACGGGAAAATTCTCCAAATGGATAAGTCAAAATATCACACTTTCCCATTGAATATAACTCACTTATATTTATTGTTGTATGGCTGTAGATGTTGTCTGAATATTGATGTTTGATAAATTTAAGCTTTGAGTTTAGATTTGTAGCAACTTCAAGAATTTGACTTATTGCCTGTAGGACATCAAGAAGTACTATAACTCACTTATTTTACCGTATATTTAGCTATAGGTAATTATTTCTATGGGCTCCATCCTTTACACCACATACGTTTTATTTATCATCACAATCATTTGAAACAGTACAGTTGATTAAATAGATTCATAAATTAAAAATATAACTAATCTCTCTTGACACCAGTCTATGAAGTTATACACGCAATTTATGTATATTGTTTAAAATTCTTAGTAATTTTTAACCGTTGTGAACTTAATCTTTACGAAAATGTATGTCCAATGCTTATCATTGTTCTTGAAGGTTTATATATTGTGAACGTAGAAGTCTTATCCTATCAGATCCTAATATTAAATCAAACTTATCTTTAATAATATTGACACATCTTTCAAGTCAAGTGTGCCCAAGGACTGGCCCTAGTACCATGGAATGTTCTAACCTGGGTGCAGCATAACAGTTTCACTGCAGCCATTGCTGTTGGTTCTAGTAACAGTGGTAAATGCACGGCAACTGTTGTTAAGCACAAAGCAGTCGCAAAAAACCCGCTAAGATTGCTTATTAAATATTTTGAAAGTTAAATTAAATTCTAATATATCTCATATACATTTCCTTCGTGATTCTAATATTTTTCGTATATATTATTACCTGACAATTATGGTAAATAGGTAATATATTACTGTGGTGTGTGAAAAAGTACAAGTTGTAAAAAAAAAAACTATTATAAATTTATAGTATTACAAATAAATAAAAGCAAAAAGTACATTGCCTTATTATTACCATGAAAACCAACTTCCCAGTATCACTAACAGGTGTAGGCAGAAAAAAAAAATCAAAAGTTTGGCTTTCAGAGCAAAAAATGTCGGCTGCCATCAGTCGGGGGTAGACTCAATTTGTTTTCCTCTCAAAAGGTTTGCGAAAGTTCAAAGTATTCAAAAAAAACTAACAACACCTTTCAAAACCTAAAAGAATAAGAGAGGGAAACAAAGTAAACAAAAGAATTAATCAAAAGCAAGAGCAACTGTACTCGTAGAAGAGCAAAAAAATATGTGGAGACAAAGTCGTAAAGTAGCGCTACAGGTAACTACTACATAAAGTTCAACAAGTCCCAAGTGAAATAAGACACAAGCCCAAATAGTAAACTCTCCCCTTTAAACTGTAAAATAAATTAGAACACCCCCAAAAAAAAAATCTCTTTTGAGGCCAAGAATCCAAAAAAACCCCAGTGAAAAATTAAAAATTAAGAAATTAAAGACCAAAGGGAAAAAAATTATTTAACCACTTAAGGCTTAAAATTAGGCTAAACTGAAATTTAGGTAAGTTAAACACCCGAAGCTGAATCAAGCAAGCTGACATATCAAATCAATCCAAAGAGTCCACTAGGGTTTGGTTATATTATAAAATAGTGAACCCTCAAGGTGGTAAACTATAGTTTTAAAAGTTTGTAAAAGAAAGGATGTTTCAACATTTTGGAAAGAAGGTTTAGTTTGTAAGTAATTAAATCACTTATATGTATGTCAGCACGTCAAATCCAACCCCAAGCTGCAACTTCATAAAAATTACAAAACAAGCCTAGGCCTATGTTACTTTCAATACTAGTTGAAACTAAAGGTGTTACTCCATATTAACTTTAACTGTTTTAATTTAAACAGGACTAGTCAAAAGAATCAAAGGGCTTTTAAATAATAGACTATGAAAGAATTATTATTTTTACAATAACATTAAAGTTTTGAAGAAGGTTTTTAGAAAAAAAATTGCAAACTGTTAGACTAAATCAACCCCTTAAGCTTGAACTGCCCCGAACAAATCAAATAGCATAGGCCTACATAAAAGTTTGACATGTTTCTAAGTAGAAAAAATATCAGATAAATTTAACAGTAACACTTCACTTACCTTGTGTATAGACTAAGATTAATTAACAAAATTGTGTAAGACTCGAATAAATTTCAACGCAGTAGAACAAAATCATCAAATTAGAGCTATTAATAAAATTTAAACTCTTATCAACTTAAAACATGTACAAGTGGAGTAAATCCGCTGGAAGAATAAATAAATAACTAAATAATTAATTAAATCCTAGAATAACAACAATTAATTGCATCTGGGAAACTAAGGGTAGGTGTGGAAAGGTTAAAAAAATTTTAATTAAATCAGATGTAGAGATGAAATATCAGAAGGAAAGCAAGTTATATAAAAAAGAACACTTTTAATTATAAGCCAACCCAAAGTAAATAATCTGGTGAAACTGAATGGGGGTTTCAAATATTAACCAGAAAGCTAAAGAACTTTAAAAACAAAAGGTAGGCTATACATAGGCGGCAGTACAATACGCAGTCACCAACAGCATCTATGAAATCCTTCGACTTTACTTGCACAGATCTGAGCCAAAGTTTAAATTAAAATACTAAAAGGTGCTAATTAAAGTTTAGAAAGCACAAGTAATTAAGTACCAGGTATGTTTAAGGCAACAGGCTACACTGTAGGTGAAAGTAAAAGTTATGTTAAGAGTTTAACTTAGGTGAGAGAAAAAAAATTTATTAAAATTGGTTTAAAGTAAAATTTTAAGCTAGAAAAAAATCAACCAAATACCTATGCCTAAATAATTAGTGAGAATAAGTTTACTAAAGTTTAAGAAATACTGCCACTCACATGTTCAATTATTACACAACTAGGCTTAGGTAGCAGTTGGTTGCAAAGAACTGCTTGGCTCAGACTTGCACATTAAAAACAAGCTATTCGAAAAAGTTTAACATTTTGAGTAAAAGAAAAGGCAGTGTAAGGAAAATTTAGAAAACTAAAAAAAATTTAGAAAAACGTCTACCCCTTTAAAAAAACTTAAAACTAGGACTTAGCTCTCATAGCTGTGTAGAATTCCTCCGCTCCCACCGGCAAGCCTAGCCTTCCATTTCAAAACCACGCTCTGCTACCCAATATGCGACGATATTCGAAAACTGAATTTGGAAAGACTGGGTCCTAAATATTAAACGAGGTCGTGAAACGTTGATTGGAAGGTAGGCATACGATATTAAACACCAAAACACCGTGCCGGTTCGTAGAGGGAGCGGGCAGCCAGCTTTGATTTTGTAACTCCGACCACAGAAAACTCCAAGATGTCCTTGCCCTATGGAAGTCAGAAGAGAAGAGCCAAGAAACCTAATTCCCGATATCTAGAAAACCTGAAAATACTAGAACCAATCAAAAAAGCCAGAAAGCCACAGAAACATCTAGAAAGAGAACAACCATCTGGTAAAACAGATGGCTCGACCAGCTGTAAGGAAACAGCTCCCGGTCCGTCCAAAGACCAACAAAATAAAGTGGCAAACGCCACATCCTCCCCCTCTACCCCGGGAGAGAAAAGAAAAAAACTCAAAAGGATAAGGTAGGAAGACAAGGACGGAAAGATTAGAGACTACAACTGGTACTGCTGTCGTTAGCAAACAGCTAGAAATAGCTCTAGTATGGATATCCTGCACGCTCGCGAGGCGCTCCAAAAGCGTAACGGCTAGAATCCATTCCGACTGACCACACTACTCAAGATTAAATCTTTTTAGTTTAAAGAGGCTTGAGGAAAAGCCTAGTAGTAGTAAAAAAACTTGAACAAAATTAACTACTTTCTGTGGTAGCTACCAATAAATAAAGGTCTGAAGTGTTAACACAAGGATGGGTTTTTTCGTTTGTTTCTACATCACTAATTACGCTTGGTGGTCAAAAGGCTACAAGAGGGTGTTCCAGTAAGGTTGGGAAGGAAATTAAATAAGTGTACACTTATTAGCCAAAGCTTATTAGCCAAAGCACTTCCTAAAGTCTCCCACCATCCGGGTATCTCCACCCCGGAACCCAAGGGCCACTTAAGCACCCGAATGGAAAACCCCGAACGGCTGGCGGAACTCCTTGGACCACCGGGAGAGTATTACTCCAGACATAAGGTCTGTATTTTTTTCTTCAAAGATGGGAGGAACAGAAGGGATGAAGAGACCATTCCAAAGCGAAAATTAAAAATATGAGAAAATTACACCCATCATAATATCAACAGACCCAAGTTCGTGTTGTAAAGGCTAATTAGGTAAAAACCTGGTACTGGCAAAATTTAGCAAAAGTGGGCCAGTACTCTCCTCCCCCTACGGGACGGCTGAGAAAAAAAAATTGGTGGCCAGTGGGAAAAGACAAAATAAAGTTTTATTTTTCCATACTAGTTTTTTAAATTTAGAGACTTGGAGCAAATAAATTCAGGCTCTTAAAAAGGCGTGAAAGAAAAACTGTAGAGCTACGGGAAGAGCTTAACGGAGTAAGGAAATCATTTGGTCGTGGTAAAGTGGGTTTAATTAGGAACTTTAAAAACAAAAAAAAAAACAACTAGTTTCTAAGTGTTGGCCAGGAAAGGCAAAAAAAAAAACCCTGAAACCTACGGAAAAGAGACCCAAAAAAAACTAACTGGGCCAAAACCCAACAAAATTAGGTTAACAATCAATAAACCTCTAAAACAATAACAATAATAAAGCCTTCAAAGGATAACAGTAACAACAGTAAAAAAAACACTTCCAGTAAAAACACTAAACAGCAAACAATAAATATAGCCGCTGGAACATCTAGCAGCTTCAGAGACAAAATTATAAAGTCTTAAAGATACAAAAAGAGACAACAACAAAACTAACTACAAAAAATATATGGTCAAACTACAATCTTCAACAATATTTTCAACAATAAAAACTACACCTATCCATCGCTGCTTAACTTAGCTGAATAACAAAGACGAATTCCACCTACTGCCAACGGACTGACCCTACTAAGCAAGAGAAAACAACAAAAAGGAAAGGCAAAGGGAAAGAAAAAGTAAGCTTGTGTTGTAAAATGTAATGGGTTGCCCGAACCAAGGATAGCAGGCTGCTCGACTGCATTAGGGAATGTTAAAAATAAATAAACATAAAGTTCACTCCCAATGTACAGCCTAGAAAAAATTGCTGAAGCAAAAAAAAATTCTCAATGCTAAACAGCCAATGCTAACCCTGATCCCCCCGTGTATATGTACTGTAAAAGAAGAGGAGTAAAAGTATCAGAGTGTTAATGTGGTGTAAGGAAGAGAAGAAGAAGAAGAAGAAGGAGACAGAAAAAACTAAACTAACATCACTTTGCCCTAAACCATCCCTATAAACGTCCCGGCAGCGGTGCTTTGGTCTTAGATAGGCCCAAAATATTTCTTTAGGTGGGAAACATGGGCCGACCTAATAAGTTTCCCTGACTTGGGACACCTCAATGTCACGGTGACTGGAGAGGTAAAATCATGAATAACCAGAGGGCGTGACCACAGAGGTTGCAGTTTGGCTGAAATTTGATTAGCCGCATTACTCAAATTTACTCGTCGAAACATTGCCAAATCACCGATACGAAAATTAACTGGTAAACGACCTTGGTTGTACTGCCGAGCAACTTTTCGGTGTGCAACCTCCAACCGATCCAAGGCCTGAGACCATCTCCTCTGCATGTCTCTGGAATCTTGTGTTTGGAGGAGATCATCCAAATTCCAATTGTTTTCCAGGGGAGAAGTAATTTTGTAGCCAAGGAAAATTTCAGCAGGAGAGGTGCCAATTGACTCATGCTTAGCCGAATTAAAAGCGACTTGGAATAAATGGAGATTAGTGTCCCAGTCAGTATGATTTTGAGAATGGAAAATTCTCAAGGCAACGCCGAGGTTTTTTATTAACTCTTTCAGCAATTGACGGCTTCGGATAATATGGCGAGGTCATAACGTGTTTGATACCAAGTTCCAGACACATGTTATCGAACTGTCTGGATTTGAAACAACCACCACGGTCGGTGACGAGTTGTGAGGGGAAGCCAAAATAGGCGAACAAGCCCTTATGCAAAAGATTCACCGTAGTAGGAGCGGTAGCATTTTTAGCAGGCAAAATCACTGTATATTTTGAAAAGGCGTCAACGATTGTAAGAAGCCATTTGTGGCCTTTTTTTTGTTCTAGGAAGAGGTCCCACGTAATCAACAAACACCCGTTGAAAAGGCCTGGTTGCCAATTGAGAAGCCAAAGGGCCCTACCTTAGTATTTTGAGCCTGTTTGCATCTCTGACAGAAAGGACAAGCCTTTACCCTCTCTTGGAAAGCCTGCTTCAGGTCGGTAGAAAAGAAAATTTGGACTAATCCGATCCCAAGTTTTCTTGAATCCCAGATGAGCTCCGAGAGGTGACTCATGGTAAACTTTAAACAATAGGTCGTAGAGTTTGCTAGGTACCACTACTCTAGGTTTGGATTGATTAGGCAATTGGTGAACTAAAATGCCTTGAATTACAGAATAATTTTGATTGGGATTAGTACCCTTCAGATTTCACAATATTGCGAATTTGAGCATCTTGCTCTTGGTGGCCTTTGATGTCTTTGAAGGCTTCCGGTACAGAAAAAAGAATAAAAGCCTGTGTGTGGTCGGTTTTATTTTGAATAGTAGAACTCTGTGATGAATCGGTTTGGGGCTCAAATAAACGCGAGAGGCAGTCGGCCACAAACATTGTCTTTGCCCCTAACATGCTTGACAGTAAATTGAAAGGCATTGATGAGAGTGGTCCAACGTGCTACTTTTCCTACCTGGCGAGGATTGTTAAGTAACCATGAGAGTGAGGAATTGTCAGTCTCAAGCGTGAAGGAACGATGCTCTAAATATTGTCTAAATTTTGTAAAGGCATAGACTACTGCCCAAAGCTTCTAAATGGAAAGTTGAATAGTTCCTCTCGTGTACATTTAAAGGACGGCTCGCAAAAGCTATAGGGTATATTTGGCCCTGGATTTCCTGAGACAGCACTGCACCTACAGCAGTACCTGAAGCATCAGTTGACAGAATAAACGGGGCATCAAAATTTGGTAAGCGTAGGACCGGAGCAGAGACTAAAGACCGTTTAAGTTTGTGAAAAGCATTCTGTTGCTCCTCACCCCATATGAAATTTATATCCTTTCTCTTTAACCTATTCAACGGCTCACAGATTGACGCGAAATTGGGAACAAATTTAGAATAAAAGGCACACATTCCAAGAAACCTGCTAAGCTGCTTAGTATTTTTGGGTTGAGGGTAGTTGTCGATAGGGCGAGTTCTATTTGGGTTGATGGTAACTTTCCCATCTTCGAAGACGTGGCCTAGAAATTCTATTTTATGAGAGGCAATGACCATCTTTTCTGGGTTAACTGTTAACCCTGCCCTACTAAGTCGGTCAAGGACTAAATCGAGATGTCTTTGGTGATCTTCCAGATTTTCAGAAAAAATAACAAGGTCGTCGAAATAGCAGAACAAGAAATCAAATTTCACATCACCAAAGATTTTATTTATCAACTGAGTCAGTATCATGCTACCACTAGCTAGACCAAAAGGGAGGTAATTGTATTCCCATTGGCCAGTGCTTGTGACAAATGAAGTGTACTTCTTGGAAGCCTCATCAAGTGGTATCTGGTTGTAAGCGGACACCAAGTCTAACATAGAAAAGATCTTAGCCTTGCCTAGAAATTGAAAAGAAGACTCTACCGTAGGCATCGGAGTTGAATCGAGCTCCAAGACACTGTTTAAAGGCGCGGAAGTCAACCACCAGGCGTGAAGAACCTCCCTTTTTAGGTACTAAAAATGCTGGACTGGAGTAAGGGGAAGTTGAAGGTCTAATAACGCCTTTCTCCAGAAGGCCTTCGATATGCTCACGAATTAAAGCCATTTTCGGGGGAGCATAATGATACGGACGGCACCTGAACGGCTTGTCTGACTTGACAGTGATAGAATAAGTCAAAAGGTTAGTTTTACCCAGCTGTTTGGTCACAGTTTCGGGAAAACACCGCAGAATATTTTTAAATGTCTGAACTTGGGAATTATCAAGCCTCTCTCCAAAGATAGGTCCCAAACTAACATCCTCTGCCTGTTCATCCTCTTGGTTTTCGGCTATAACTAGTGAAGTGTCAAAGGGAAAAGACACCTGGCGTTGAGCCGCATTAATGCTCATTTCAGAGGCCTGAATGAAGTCGAGTCCAATCAAAACCGGAACCGGTAAGTTGTTAGTAACAAGAAATGGGAAAGTCCAAGAGAAACAAGCTAATTTGAAATGAATATGGGCCAAAAATTGAAAGGAGACATCTGAACCATTTGCAGCTGTAGCCGTCAATGAAGTTTCTTCAACTTTCTTCACGACACCCTTGAGTTTAGAGAGAGTATCAAATACGCTTTTAGCTACGATAGATCTGGTAGAACCAGTATCAATCACAGCAGAAGACTTAATGTTAGAAAAAGCAATAGGAATTTCTAGGGGTTTGACCTTGGGCAAAGCCGGAGCTAAAGGATTAATGGGCCTAGTCTTCTTGGGGAATGCCGGCCCTTTCAGCGAATTCCCCTTTTGGAGTTTAAATTAACCGCAGGATTAGCGGAACTATAATTATGGTTTTGATTATTCCTATTATAGGAAAACCTCCGTTCCTGGTTTGGCCTACTATTGTTCCCTGGTAGCATATTATCTTGCAATTGATTAGAATTACAAACTTGGGGGTTCAGCCGCTGATTGAAAGCATTATCATAGCCATTTGCCCTTACTTGGCCCTGCCTAGAATTATTGGGTTGAGAATGAAAGTTCTGGTAAGGTCTACTATTATTGTAAGGCCCGCTTCCTTGCCTTTGGTTACCTCCAAACGAATGGTTTGGATAAAATGTGCTATAGGGGGTTCTCTTAGCGGCGTCTCGGTCGAAGTTTTGTACCCGAACCACGGTAAAATGTTCTGTTATTACAACGATTATTTTGGAAAAGATATCCAGCGTATTGTAAATTAGTATTATCATAAGTGACATTTTTATTAGAATCTATTGCAGTTTCCTGAGATTCAGAATTGCCATACCCTAACGGAGCTTGAACAGTGTTGACCGTCAAACTCTCAATCATGGAAACCATGTTTTTCAGTTGTTGTACTGTGGTAGGGGGTTGAAGACCTGCAAAAGCTGCCCTAGTATGAGGGTTGAGACCGGTAAAAATAGTTGTAAAAATCTCGCCATCACTTATTTCTGGTCCAAGAATTTGGAAAATGCTAACAATGTCAGTAAGATAATCAGCATAAGGTTCTGACAGTCGTTGTTGTCTATACATGAGTTTAGACTGAATGTCTCTAATGGCCCTAGATGAGAAAAAGGTAAACCTAATTGTCTGCAGAGCATTCGGCCAGGTAGAGTCAGCACTCACGAGACCCATCCACACATCACGAAGTCTGCCTTCAGTGCGTGCCACAGCGTTTAAATTAGAATAGTTTTATCTGAGCCTAAATTTAACTCTACTATTTTTTGGATTTTTACGAGAAATTCTGTTAGCTGAAATAAATCTGTACCAGAAGTAATGGGTACCTCTCTAAGCATATCCCGCAAAATGTTAGGGAATGAGACATCGTCCCTGTTATATGGCCTATTTTGGGTTGCAATTTCTTGGGCTACCGTCTTAGCAGTCGCTTCAATAGCATTTAAGGTCATTGTATGCAGACTCTTCACTAAACCACCAAGATCCACCGGCACTACAGGGGGCAGCACAGTACAAGTTCCTACTTCGTCCTGTTTTAAACTGGGATTATCCACTAAATCATCCGTTACGGGTACCCTTGGTTCATCCGCAGATTCCTCCAAGTCACTCACGACCCCTTCGCTAGACCGAGCCACAAATTCACTTAGCTGCACACGCATGGCATCAAGCTTATCCTTGGGTTTAATTCCCCATAGCTTGCATTGTTCGCGGGCTTCCTCAATAGTCAACTTTTTAATCCAAGACACAGTCTTTGGAACATTATTTAAATCGAAGAACTTCATCTCGTAAAAGGTTCAATAATCAACAATAAATAAACACAAATCACAACAAACAAGTTAAACAATAAATTAATCAAAGACACATGAGAGCGTGGACAGATATTCCACACAAACTAGAGAGCAGTAAAAAAAAATTCAGAAAAACATTAGGGCAATTTTACTGTGGTGTGTGAAAAAGTACAAGTTGTAAAAAAAAACTATTATAAATTTATAGTATTACAAATAAATAAAAGCAAAAGTACATTGCCTTATTATTACCATGAAACCAACTTCCAGTATCACTAACAGGTGTAGGCAGAAAAAAAAAATCAAAAGTTTGGCTTTCAGAGCAAAAAATGTCGGCTGCCATCAGTCGGGGGTAGACTCAATTTGTTTCCTCTCAAAAGGTTGCGAAAGTTCAAAGTATTCAAAAAAAACTAACAACACCTTTCAAAACCTAAAAGAATAAGAGAGGGAAACAAAGTAAACAAAAGAATTAATCAAAAGCAAGAGCAACTGTACCGTAGAAGAGCAAAAAATATGTGGAGCAAGTCGTAAAGTAGCGCTACAGGTAACTACTACATAAAGTTCAACAAGTCCCAAGTGAATAAGACACAAGCCCAAATAGTAAACTCTCCCTTTAAACTGTAAATAAATTAGAACACCCCCCAAAAAAAATCTCTTTTGAGAGGCCAAGAATCCAAAAAAAAAAAAAACCCCAGTGAAAAATTAAAAATTAAGAAATTAAAGACCAAAGGGAAAAAAATTATTTAACCACTTAAGGCTTAAAATTAGGCTAAACTGAAATTTAGGTAAGTTAAACACCCGAAGCTGAATCAAGCAAGCTGACATATCAATCAATCCAAAGAGTCCACTAGGGTTTGGTATATTATAAAATAGTGAACCCTCAAGGTGGTAAACTATAGTTTTAAAAGTTTGTAAAAGAAAGGATGTTTCAAACAACATTTTGGAAAGAAGGTTTAGTTTGTAAGTAATTAAATCACTTATATGTATGTCAGCACGTCAAATCCAACCCCAAGCTGCAACTTCATAAAAATTACAAAACAAGCCTAGGCCTATGTTACTTTCAATACTAGTTGAAACTAAAGGTGTACTCCATATTAACTTTAACTGTTTTAATTTAAACAGGCACTAGTCAAAAGAATCAAAGGGCTTTTAATAATAGACTATGAAAGAATTATTATTTTTACAATAACATTAAAGTTTTGAAGAAGGTTTTAGAAAAAAAAATTGCAAACTGTTAGACTAAATCAACCCCTTAAGCTTGAACTGCCCCGAACAATCAAATAGCATAGGCCTACATAAAAGTTTGACATGTTTCTAAGTAGAAAAAATATCAGATAAATTTAACAGTAACACTTCACTTACCTTGTGTATAGACTAAGATTAATTAACAAAATTGTGTAAGACTCGAATAAATTCAACGCAGTAGACAAAATCATCAAATTAGAGCTATTAAAAATTTAAACTCTTATCAACTTAAAACATGTACAAGTGGAGTAAATCCGCTGGAAGAATAAATAAATAACTAAATAATTAATTAAATCCTAGAATAACAAACAATTAATTGCATCTGGAACTAAGGGTAGGTGTGGAAAGGTTAAAAAATTTTAATTAAATCAGATGTAGAGATGAAATATCAGAAGGAAAGCAAGTTATATAAAAAAGAACACTTTTAATTATAAGCCAACCCAAAGTAAATAATCTGGTGAAACTGAATGGGGGTTTCAAATATTAACCAGAAAGCTAAGAACTTTAAAAACAAAAGGTAGGCTATACATAGGCGGCAGTACAATACGCAGTCACCAACAGCATCTATGAAATCCTTCGACTTTACTTGCACAGATCTGAGCCAAAGTTTAAATTAAAATACTAAAAGGTGCTAATTAAAGTTTAGAAAGCACAAGTAATTAAAGTACCAGGTATGTTTAAGGCAACAGGCTACACTGTAGGTGAAAGTAAAAGTTATGTTAAGAGTTAACTTGGTGAGAGAAAAAAAATTTATTAAAATTGGTTTAAAGTAAAATTTTAAGCTAGAAAAAATCAACCAAATACCTATGCCTAAATAATTAGTGAGAATAAGTTACTAAAGTTTAAGAAATACTGCCACTCACATGTTCAATTATTACACAACTAGGCTTAGGTAGCAGTTGGTTGCAAGAACTGCTTGGCTCAGACTTGCACATTAAAAACAAGCTACTTCGAAAAAGTTTAACATTTTGAGTAAAAGAAAAGGCAGTGTAAGGAAAATTTAGAAAACTAAAAAAAATTTAGAAAAACGTCTACCCCTTTAAAAAAACTTAAAACTAGGACTTAGCTCTCATAGCTGTGTAGAATTCCTCCGCTCCCACCGGCAAGCCTAGCCTTCCATTTCAAACCACGCTCTGCTACCAATATGCGACGATATTCGAAAACTGAATTTGGAAAGACTGGGTCCTAAATATTAAACGAGGTCGTGAAACGTTGATTGGAAGGTAGGCATACGATATTAACACCAAAACACCGTGCCGGTTCGTAGAGGGAGCGGGCAGCCAGCTTTGATTTTGTAACTCCGACCACAGAAAACTCCAAGATGTCCTTGCCCTATGGAAGTCAGAAGAGAAGAGCCAAGAAACCTAATTCCCGATATCTAGAAAACCTGAAAATACTAGAACCAATCAAAAAGCCAGAAAGCCACAGAAACATCTAGAAAGAGAACAACCATCTGGTAAAACAGATGGCTCGACCAGCTGTAAGGAAACAGCTCCCGGTCCGTCCAAAGACCAACAAAATAAAGTGGCAAACGCCACAATGTGTGTTAGTTATAAGTATGTTATGGCTTTGCTCTGTTGGTCAACCTGGTACTGACAACTGGGAATACAGATGACAGAAAGAATATTGCTTTATTTGTTTTGATATGCTTAGGAGGTTATGTTATATGTGTTTGTGTCGGATAATTGTGTTTTACTAAAAGTGTTACACTTTATTCATAGTTTGTGTATTAGGAGTGTGTATTGTTTCTTGAAGTGTTTTACAACTTCTTATAACCATGCCAAGAGCAAAGGTTAGTTACAAAACTAAATCTAAACGTGAGTTTAGAGGAAACAAGTACCGTAAGTTGGACTCTAAATCTAGGCCTACCCAAACAGATTCTGCTAGCCCTAGCCCTAGGCCTACTACTAATGCAAACATTAGCTCTGCTTCTAAAAAACTGTCCTTTGATAAATATGACAATTATGAAGGAACTGGAATGGGTAGTGTTATTTTGGATCTTAGTTTATTTAGTGAGCAATTAAAAAAATTTGTAAAATGTAAATTCTGCGATAGCGAAGACTGCATAGAACTTTGTACTACGGATAAGAAAAGATTTGGATTGGCTGTGAATATTGAACTGAAATGTTGTGTTTGTTTGGAATCAACTAATTTTTACAACTCTAAAAAAATGAGAATGGAAAATATGAGGTAAACTTGAAATTTATTTACGGCATGAGAACGATCGGAAAAGGTATCAGTGCAGGTAACATTCTGTGTTCATTATTAGACTTACCATTACCACCTCAAAAAATAGGACCTTGTAGTAACATAATATATCAGGCTGTTGAAAATTGTGCTAGTGAAAGTATGAAGCAGGCAATTGAGGAAGCTGTGTCTGTAAATGAGTGTGAAGAAACGTCAAAAAGAGATTTGACGGTTTGTTTAGATGGGTATTGGCAAAGGAGGGGACACAAGTCACTGAATGGGGTTGTCAGCGTAACATCATTAGATACTGGCAAGGTGTTGGATGTTTCCATAATGTCCAAATACTGTCAAATCTGCACTGTACATGAAAATAAAAAAAAATAGTACCTGATCATATATGTTCCAAAAACTACGAAGGGTCAAGTGGCGGCATGGAAGTTGCGGGTGCCCTAGATGTTTTCCGAAAGTCCAGAGATCGAAATGTACGGTATGTACGATACTTAGGAGATGGTGACAGCAATGGTTTTAAAAAGGTGGTTGACGATAAGCCATATGGAGATGAAGTAGAAGTAAGAAAACTGGAATGCGTCAATCATGTCAAGAAGAGAATGGGGAGCAGACTAAGGGAATTGAAGAAACGGTTGGGAAAAAAACAAAACTAAAAGATAATAGAGCAATAGGGGGCAAGAATAGGCTAACAAATAATGACATAGACAAGCTGCAAGAATATTATGGCCTAGCTATAAAAAGAGGTGGGTCAGATCTTCAACAAATGGTTTAAAAATGTGTGGGCAACTTATTTCCACAAAATATCGAATGATGACACTCCGCAACATGGCCTATGTCCAAAGGGGCCGGAGTCGTGGTGCGGTTATAATAAAGCCGAAGCCCTACATCAGACTTTCAGCCATAAGTCACACAATTTGCCATATGAAGTGATGGTACAGATCAAACAAATTTATAGAGATTTAGCCAATCCGGATCTTCTAAAAAAATGCCTTGACCAAAAGACTCAAAACCAGAACGAAAGTTTCAACAATGCCGTCTGGTCTAAGGTGCCTAAAAATGTTTTTGTAAGGCTAAACACTCTAAAACTTGGCATATATGATGCAGTTTTAACTTTTAATAATGGATTCACCAGCAAATTGGATGTGTATAACAAGCTAGGAATCAAACTGAGCGAGAAGTCTGTTGCCGCATTGCGAAATTTTGATACAATACGATTGAAAAAGGCAGAAAAATCTGCTTTAGACATGACCAAGGAGGCTAGAGTTGCTAGGAGGAAAAGAAAACTTGCATTAGAAGAGGAAAATTAAGACCCAGATGACCCTGAGTACGGAGCTGGGATGTTTTAGCAGCAAAAGGTTAGTTTAGCAGTCATTTTTTGCCTTTACCGGACATTTCCCGGAA
This sequence comes from Homalodisca vitripennis, assembly GCF_021130785.1. Taxonomy (NCBI): domain Eukaryota; kingdom Metazoa; phylum Arthropoda; class Insecta; order Hemiptera; family Cicadellidae; genus Homalodisca; species Homalodisca vitripennis. Next base: position 33,254 of record NW_025779518.1, on the reverse strand, counting down.
ACTTGGTTTTTTTTCATATAAAGGTACATGTATCTCAAAAACTATAAATTCTAGAGAATTGAAATTTGGTATGCATATAGAACAGTGCAATTCCAAATGGTGTTGCATCTTTTATCATTCTATCTAAAAAAACAAATGAGAAAAAAAAATTTTTTGGTATAAAAAAATAATTTTTTTTACACACAATATTTAAAAATTCCTAAAAAAATTTTTTTTACAGATTTTTTTACTAAAGTTGCAAGAGATGTTTATAAAGGAGTACTCTTTGCCTACAAAAAATTTGAAGGTTGTAACTTACTTAGTTTTGACAATACATGTACCTAAAGTTTGTAAATTTAACATGCGCGGGATAGGAACGACCCGCTCCCCCATGGAGCAAAAAGTTTCCAAAATTAAAACGTTTATATTTTTATGTAGAGATCTACACTAGCTCACTGTCTTAGAATTTATATAACTATAAATTTAGCTTTAAGATTAGTCCATTTCTTAATTAACAATATTTATTCATAGTTACCATGAAAACACAATTTTTAAATCTAATCCTTTCGAAAAATTTTTTCAGTTAGAGTGGAATCCTGATTAGTTTTACTTCAAGTTAATACGGACAATGTTAGCAGCGTTAATGTTCGGTCTTCCTCCGACCTGTGACCCTGAAACCACGGCTGAGCCCTTGTGTCTTTGACGGGAAAAATTCTCCAAATGGATAAGTCAAAATATCACACTTTCCATTGAATATAACTCACTTATATTTATTGTTGTATGGCTGTAGATGTTGTCTGAATATTGATGTTGATAATTAAGCTTTGAGTTTAGATTGTAGCAACTCAAGAATTTGACTTATTGCCTGTAGGACATCAGAAGTACTATAACTCACTTATTTTACCGTATATTTAGCTATAGGTAATTATTTCTATGGGCTCCATCCTTTACACCACATACGTTTTATTTATCATCACAACATTTGAAACAGTACAGTTGATTAAATAGATTCATAAATTAAAAATATAACTAATCTCTCTTGACACCAGTCTATGAAGTTATACACGCAATTTATGTATATTGTTTAAAATTCTTAGTAATTTTTAACCGTTGTGAACTTAATCTTTACGAAAATGTATGTCCAATGCTTATCATTGTTCTTGAAGGTTTATATATTGTGAACGTAGAAGTCTTATCCTATCAGATCCTAATATTAAATCAAACTTATCTTTAATAATATTGACACATCTTTCAAGTCAAGTGTGCCCAAGGACTGGCCCTAGTACCATGGAATGTTCTAACCTGGGTGCGCATAACAGTTTCACTGCAGCCATTGCTGTTGGTTCTAGTAACAGTGGTAAATGCACGGCAACTGTGTTAAGCACAAGCAGTCGCAAAACCCGCTAAGATTGCTTATTAAATATTTTGAAAGTTAAATTCTAATATATCTCATATACATTTCCTTCGTGATTCTAATATTTTTCGTATATATTATTACTTGACATATATGGTAAATAGGTAATATATGGTAATTTGACACTTAGTTTCTGTGTCTGATGGTTGGTTGCTTTTCATGTAACGTGTTTTGTGATGTAGACTTTTCTCTGCATATCTTTCAGGCTTGGTCTACATATTCTTACTTGTTCTTTGTTTTCACAGTAATTTTCTTTTGAAGTGAGGTGCATAAACAATGTCAACTTACAACAAATTAAGGATGCTACCGACTAAAGCAAAATCGAAACCAAACAACAGATGTTGCATAAATTAGTTATTTAAACTACCTAAGTAACAGATAAATGTTCTCAGCGAATAATATTTACTTAAGTGACAGGACTTTAAATAAAATTAACGTATAAGGGATTACGTGTTTCAGTATTTATTTTAAATATAACAAAGGATTTCACTGTTTTTGAACTTGCCCAATTGATTGTTTTTTTTTTTAATTTAGTCAATATGTTTTGAGGTAATGATATAGTTCTCACGTAAATTACATGTGTAGTTATTTTATAAATATTTGTAAGGAGAAGATCCAGTTGATTTTACACACAACACATTAGACGCATTACTTCAGAGGCGATGCAAATCAATTCATATTTTGAAACGGAACAACATTATAAATGGAAACTTTTGTTGATTAGAGGAACTTTTGTGAGGCTGTATTAAAATCAGTGGTAATTATAAATTATTTCATATTTTGAATTTAATTCATTCCAAACGTACGGGGTCATCTAACCATAATCTCATTTATTAACTCGTTTGGAAAACAGGCATTTTACTCAGTTAAAATTAGAGAACAAATCACAAAGTTTTTTTGTAGAATCTTAGAGAAGATCTTCAATGGTTGGATCGAATAGTTTCTGTACTTGAACGTGATCATTATATAAACAATTGATAACTTGATGAAAATCTCTGGCTGCTGTGACCGATGTAGAAACATAAGGTGTATTAATTACCTACAGTTAGTTTGCAGGGAGAAAATCAACTGATTCTCTGTCACTTATCAATTAATTATAAATTCCTAACGATAGTACTATGGGATGCAACAGTTAACAGTACACCATAAAACTGCAAAGCTCATTACGTGCAATTAGTTGTTATTTCCTATAGTAAACTTTGATTATAGAGTTGGGTTGTTAAGAGATCTAAGTCATTTAGTTTCTCTTAACATTACTTCCTTGTAGTGTGCTTTTTCTTTCTTTTTATACATATTCTATTACGTGTTCTAAAGAACAATATTGATGATTGTCTGACTTGATTCCAATAACATTAAAAATATCTTTTTTTTTAATTTTGCTAAAGAATGAAACGCGTTTTATACATCAATTACTTTAGCCGTGCACGAAGTTTATGAATCATTCTTTCCTACTTTCGGGTAATTTATTATATTTTTATTGTGAGTCCTTAATCTTGTTTGTAAATTACACCTATACCCTATTCTCACGCAAATTTAATTAAATTTTTAACACAACTACAAGCAAATTATTCTAAAAGAATCTAAAATAATAAAAGCAGTGCCCCTTCCAACCTGAAAACCTTACCTCGCCCTAACTTAAAAGGTAAATTAATACCCTCATAACAAGTCTGCATACATGGTTATTACTATAGATGAAACACCAAAGATTTAAAATTTATGATCTCATGTTATCAGTTTGCTAATGAAAACCATTTTGGGAACTTGTGAAATTCTAATTATTAGAAGTGTCAGTGTACTTTGTATCCGATTAAAAATATCAAATTTATAAATATTTTATAAAAACCAACAGTTAAACTGTTTCATTATTTTGTATAGTATTGATAGTATCTGCAACTCATTTTTATAATTTATATATAATAATAATAATCTGCTAATTTAATTATAATAAACATAAAATTATACTTATACCACAGCAAGGCCTACAATCGTGGAAGCTAATAAGATATTTTGATTTACCATTTGGAGAGGTACCAAGCGGACCTTCAGGTTCTTCTTGCGGACACTCGGATTTGAAGATTTAGTGAGAATTCCATATTTCAGTTGACGAGTGGGTTAACTTTCACTAACAGTTGTAACCTCTCACTGGGACACAGCTATGCACATATAATTCCATGTTATATCAACCCACTACGACAACATGTTGAACATTTAAAAGTGGTTTTCATACGGAAGGACGCCTCTATGCTTTTTTAAATAAAGCAAATGTTTCACCCTAGAGCAATCGGAATGATTTACTTCTCCGAAATAGGTTACTGTAAAATTTGTATACACTGTTACTTGAATTGCTAGAAACGACAAATTAATACGTTACAAACACGTTGTTAATAAGAAAACTGAATGTAAACATAACACATGACATTTAATAAAGCCAGCTGGTTTAAAATGTTTCAATTAAATCTCTGTGGCACAGCTGACATAAAATAAGTAAATATTATTGACGAAAAGTTGTATATCCAGTAACTCTTGGAAATAATTAACAAAATTGTCTTAAAGTTCTAAGGTATATTTATCTTTAACATAATTTTAATGAGCTTGGTCTGTGTTTTCTCAAAATTATAATTTACTGCAGTTTTCATTAGATCACGATATGTTGGTATTTTATCAATAGATAGTGACGTCAAACTCTGCTAAATTTTTTATGATTGTTAAAATACCTTGCCGATGGGTTTTATTGTTTTTCTGGGGGAAATTGAACAAAATTTACCCTGTCCTTTCAATTCTTAAATTTCAGCATATATACCAATTGAAACATAACTTACTTAATTTGTATATATTACGTCAGAATTATTATAATCCATGAACACAACTACGAGATAAGTTAGTCCAGCATAGTGTATTGTGAATTCTCCTAAAACAATCCTAACTTTACATGTTTCACTATTCGCGTGTTCATACATGGACCTCATCTATTTCTTCTATTGTTTGTTTATGTATAAAAGGTACGTGTACGCTACAATACGTGTCGAATAATAGGCTTCACTAAGGTTGCATGCTAAATTGTAAGCATATAGCTTATTTTACTATCGTCATGCGGTCATATAGACAAATCATGCAGAAAAGTAAACTTAACATCAACTCAGAAAACATATACGAAATGCTTCAGGCTACTAAGTACTTCAATGGCACTCAACTAAATTCCACGGTTGAATATGCACAATCATATAACTTAATGTTGTTTATGTAGAAAGAAATTAGCATACAAATTTTAAAGATCACGATAATGTGTGTAATAATAATAATTAATAAATATATAATCAGAAACCCCCAAAACGCAGTTATATAGTATTTACACTTCAAATTTCAATATGTCTCAGTGAGAATTTACGGATCTGCGTTATTCTCTTGTTGTGTAAATACATATTGTCTGCGGTAGATTGCAGCACAGGTAACGTATACCGAGAAATCAAAATCCTCCAACCTAATAAGGGGAGGGGAGTATTAGATGTTAGAAGGGCGACTACCTGCTAAAGGACTGACCCTAGTACCATGTAATGCTCTAACCTGGGTGGTGCGCATAAGTGTCATTGCAGCCATTGTTGTTGTTTTCTAGTTACAGTGGTGATGCACGGCAACTTTTTTAAGCACAGGCAGTCCCAATCCCTGTTTAAATTGGTTATTTGTAACATTATAATAGATCCAATAGAAATTTACTTCAAGAAATATTTTCCGACAGATTATTTGAATATTTTAACAATAATAAACAAGAGTAACATGCGACCAGATAAAATAAGGTTGTTTTATAACAAAATCAACCTTTTCGAGCAACCATGTTGCTTAGTTTAAGGATTACACATTTGTTCGTTATGTATCACTGTGCTGAGAATATACTAATTTAATATATACAAATTACTTTAGAAATTAGAGCCAAAGAGGGTGAATTTTGTCAATAATCCCAGCTTGGACAGTTTGGTATATCGCTTAGCTTGGTTGGCCACACTACCATTTTGCAAATAACTATTTTCTGAGTTAGGTCAAATTATAGTTCTTCAGCAAAAACTAAAAAAACATGGTCTAATTAATGAAACTATTTATTTAATTTTACTCTAACATACAACTGGCAATACCTATTTGTTTAATACAACTTTCTGTAATGGTTTTATATACTTATTCTGCTGTAAAAATCTATACAAAATTAGAGAAATAAGTTTTTCTGGTGTGTAAATGTTTCAAATGTTGTTGCTGACAATTTCTAAAACTAACTTACGCCATACGAATTGCATATTTCTTAATCAACAATAATTATTCCTCGTTACCATGAAAACACAATTTTAAAACCTAAAATATCTCTAAAAATTTTTGGTTTAGAGGCATCATGAGTAATTTTCCTTAAAGTTGAAACGTACAAAGTTAGCAAGTTCAGTCTTCTTCCGAATTATGACCCGAACACCACGGCTGAAACTGTGTCGCTTTGACTAGAATATTCTGCAAATGGGTAAGTCAAAACATCACATTTTTCATTGAATAAAATTCACGTAGATGTTGTCTTGTATGTATGGCTGTATTTGCTGTCTGAATTTTGGTGTTTAAACAATTAATCCTTGAGTTTATATTGCAGCAACTCATGACTTTCACTTATTTACCTGTAGAACAGCAGAAGTACTATAACCTACTTATTTTACTGTATATTAGCTGTATGCAATTACTGTATGGACTCCGGCCACTACTTCAGATACAAGTACGTTATTATCACTACCGCTGAGGCGGTACATTTGATTAAATATTTGAATAAATTAAAACTCAACATATCACTCCAATGAAGTTATACACGCGATTGTTTTGCACTGATCACAATCAAAATTTAAGTATATTTCCTCAGACGTACTTAATTTAGGCTTTTTATACTGCAAGAAAGTGTGTATAGTATAGTAGAAACAACAAACGAAAAGAAAAACTTGCGAGTTTACAAGTGTAATAATAAACTAATTTAACTGTCAAATTGGCGCCACCATTGCTTGTTGCCAAAACCTATTATAAAATTTCTCTCTTATGATATTTACTTTGAAAAGTATTTTTTCATTTTTTCCTGATATAAGTGGTGTACATTCAGTATTCCAGAGCCAATGTTATTAGTTAAAGTACTCAAACTGGTTCTTGAATTTTTTGGGAAAGTTTATCTTAGAAAAAAAAATTGTTTTGGGAGTTGTGGTAATGGTCAACATAGGAGAGTATCATAATGTTAAAAATTTGAAAAAAATTATTGTTTTTCTAAAATTATATTTCTTAAGCTTTACACACTAAAACTGACCCCCAGACAAGTAACTATGTTTGTAATTATATGTAGACATTTTTACTAACGATATCTCTCCCTTTTAATTGCCTGACAGTGATTAAAATATTACCCACATGTCAGTATTAAGCATTAAAAAGCCCGGAAATTTTTTAAGGAAAGATTCCAGTTTTATATTTGTTATCCCTTTCGATGCTGTGTCGTTTTGATTCCACTAACAGTAACGAGGTTTACAATCGATTTCTTCCAGGTCAACCAGTAAACTCTGATTGATTGTGTCATTTATAAGCTTTATATAAACATGCGTAGGTCACCCTGCGTTGTAACTTTATTATCCCATTCAACTAGACAATGTTGTAAGAGCTGTACTAGATGTTTATGTTTTAAAGCATTATTGTTAGTCCTTTCTTATTTGGATTAAATCAAAAATATAACAAAAGTTACAAGCGTTAACATTATCTCATGCAACTTGACAAAAGCCAGGTTTTTTGTCAACCAAAGAGTGTCATCCACTAGTAGATCATAGTGGAACAGAAGTTTGCTAATCAAACAATGGGTTTTGGCTACTTTAGCTATCATTAAACTCCACATTAAGGGTAGTTCTGAGTCAGAAATATATATTCAACGTCACCAAACCACAGGAAGAATGCATGTGCTATTTACTGCGAAGCCCTCAAATTTCTTTCATCAACCTTCTCCTATATAGCAGAGATTTGGGATAAATGTACATTTGTTCTAGGGTCTCTACGGAAGTTTGTTCTTCAATCTTTCCTTGTAAAAGAAACGGTCGAAATACATTAGTGCGAGATCACCAGCCGCGAATAGTGATCCCCGGCTTTTTCCTGAGACTTTGATGTCGTACTGACAAGGTTTGGTACATTTACCGGTATAGTTTCCAAATCTCTTTTGATATCAGCTCATTTAAATTCGTTTTCCACTGCTGGGACTCAAATAAATATTCAATTACGAGTTGGTCCTCGTGTTGTCTCCTTTGACGTCACCAGGACGTTGGTAATGGTAGTAGTCTCCGCTACCTGTGGTCGTGGCTAACTTCCAGCACATTATCAGTGAGAACAGGACGGAAAATTATTAACAGGATTGTAATGTATTGAATTACAATAATAATTATAATAATAATTATTATACATATTATAAATTGTTACTGGCAAGTTAAAGCCACAGCCAAAGACCAACTGTATGATCGTATGATGCTGTGACGTCATATGGGGTGATCAGTTTTGAATAAATGCCATTGGCTGTTCTCATCACGCCACCAGATCATACCACCACTACCACTTCCAGTGTCCTGCCCTTGTCTCTCTCTCAGTTACCCTCCAACCTTAACCGAGCACAGTCGATGATGTAAACTAATTCAGTCTTTTATTCCGATTCCCCGTAACCCGTACACAACAATTGGCGACGAGGTATTAATGCGATCCCGCGAGTGCAATGCAACCTGTTCGATTGTGCGTAAATAATTTCTCCGAAAATTATAGTGGGAGGAAGTGTGTCTGTAGTTTGGCGTCACGTGGACTCAAATTCCGTACATTTTGATGTTGGAAGACAAGGTCGTAAATTGGAATATTTCGTCTTTATTTAGTGAAACAGTAAAAATGGCGGGAATTATTGGCGGAATCGGTGACTTCGACAAACAGTGCAGAAACTTGGAATTCGTATGTTGAACGATTTGAATTATTCGTTGACTGTAACAGTATTAGTGACGACAAAAAGGTTAGTTCGTTACTAACAGTCGTGGGTGTGAAAACGTACAGTTTGTTACGAGATTTATGTACGCCGGAAAAACCTTCAGTGAAAAAGTTCGATGAATTAGTGAAGTTAATTCAGGACCATTTGTACCCGAAGCCATCATTCATAGCTAAAAGGTACAAGTTCAGCAAAAGGAATCAGCAGGAAGGAGAGAATCAGTCGCAGAGAGTACATCGCCAGCCTCAAGAAGTTGTCTGCATACTGCGAGTTTGGCGCATCCCTCAACGACTATCTCATAGACAGACTGGTGAGCGGCATCAGGAGTGAGTCGACCAAGCAGAGGCTGTTGGGAGAGACCACCCTAACCTTCGACCAGGCTGTGAAAATCGTCTGCTCAGTGGAAGCGGCGGAGAAGAATGCGGCAGCATTGACAGTGAACGGCGGCAGCCGGGTCCAGCGGATGGCAGCGCATCACCACCCACATGTGAGAGTCGGCGGCAGCGGTGGCAGAGCGAGCTACAACGCAAGGCACGAAGTCAAGGTGCATTGTACGTGCTGTGGGGCAGTGTGGTCACTATAGGAAGCAGTGCAAATTGTTTGGTGTTGGGTGTCACAAATGTGGTAAAAGAAATCACATATCTAAGGTATGTCGATCTACTGAAATTAGTAAGTTTACCAGACAATCAGCTTTCGAAAGTTAAGAAAGGTATATCTTATCAGTCTAATTTTCAAAACAAGAAAAACAAAGATTATAAGAAACATAATTTTGTAAATGATAGTTCAGAACTGTCAGATTCAAATAATTCTAAGAATTATGTTCAGAGTGATGAAAGTCTTGAGAGTTATGTCGAAGGACATACAGAATTTATTTAAAGTAAATGAAAACTCACGGTGAAAGGATTAGAGTTGACCCAATTAAGATTAAAGTCCTAGTGCAAGGTCGAGAAACCATATTTGAAGTTGATACTGGAGCTAGTGTCACAGTGTGTAGTGAGGATTTTTATGAAAATAATTTTAGTTCTTGTAAATTGTTAGAAAACGACCTAACTTTGAGTTCGTACACTAATGAACCTATTATACCTGTGGGCAAAGTTAATGTTGATGTTTGCTATGAGAAAATACATAAATGCTTAGATTTGTATGTGATTAGAGGAGGTTCACATCCTTTAATGGGTCGTGATTGGCTTAAAGTACTGGGAGTTGACATTTCGTTTAAAAATAACTTGTGTGTTATAAACAGACCTATAGATAACAAGGCTAATTTCGAGACAATGACGTCCGACGCTAACTAATCAATTTCCAGAAGTGTTCACTGAGAAACTAGGTCAGTATACAGGCGAACCAGTAAAAACTAAATCTAAAAGAAAATGCTAGACCTAGGTATTTTAAGCCAAGACCGATACCATTCTCATTGAAAAGTAAGGTAGAAAAAGAACTACAACGCTTAGTTGACGAACAAGTGTTAATTCCAGTAAGCAGCTTGGAATGGGGAACGCCCATTGTACCAGTATTAAAAAAGAACGGTGAAATTAGGCTATGTGGAGACTTTAAAGTTACTCTAAATCAGTATCTAGAAGTAGACAAGTACCCTATACCTAGAATAGAAGATTTATTTGCAAATTTACAGCATGGAGAACGTTTCTCTAAAATAGATCTTAGTCAAGCCTATATGCAATTAAAGTTAGACAGTGAGTCACAAAAATAATGTACAATTAGAACGCATAAGGGTCTTTTCTCATATTGTAGAATGCCTTATGGAATCTCATCAGCCCCAGGCATATTTCAAAGAGTTATTGAACAATCTTTGCATAATTTAGAAGGCATATCAGTGTTCATGGATGATATTCTTATCACCGCACCTAATAACGAAACTCATGTAAGTAGGTTGCAAGAGGTTTGTAAACGCCTGAGTGAAAAAGGATTTACCGTAAAGAAAGATAAATGTACGTTCTTTGTAGACAAAATCGAGTATCTTGGTTTTAGTATCGATAAAAGATGGACTGCATACCTCTGAATCTAAAATTAAAGCTATAAATCAAGCACCTGTACCTAAATCTGTCACTCAAGTCAAAGCTTTTATTGGCTTGGTAAATTATTATGGAAAGTTTATCAATAATTTGTCAACAATCTTGAGTCCGTTGTACAACTTGTTAAAAAAGGACGTGCCATTTGATTTTGATGAAAAATGTCTCAAATCATTTAGCCATGTCAAGGATGTTTTGACTAAAGCACCAGTTTTGGCGCATTATGATTCAAAGTTGCCTGTAAAACTAGCAGTAGACGCAAGCTCGACAGGGCTGGGCTGCGTACTTAGTATCATAACCCCTGAAGGCGTTGAGAAACCTATTGCATACCACTCTCGTACTTTATCACCAGCAGAATGTCAATATTCACAAATAGATAACGAAGCTTTAGCAGTAGTATATGGAGTAAGGAAATTTCATCAATATTTGTATGGCCTAAAATTCACATTGTGTACTGATCACAAACCTTTAATTAGCATATTTGGACCGAAAAAGGGTTTACCTGTTTTCGCAGCAAGCCGATTACAAAGATACGCATTATTTTTAAGTGGATACAATTTTGATGTACAGTATGTAAGGTCAGAAAAGCATGGTAACGCAGACGCATTATCACGCTTACCATTAAGCACTAAACACGTTGTAAATAATAACAATGAACCAAGGTGGAAAGGTACCTATTTACACTGTATCGCTGAAAGTTCAGTACCTTTAAACTTTTTGAAGATGTAAAAGCTGAAACCCAAAATGATCCTATTATAAAACAAATACCATAACTATGTGATGTATGGATGGCCAAATTTTTTGTCAGGAGAGAATAGGGAATTGTTACCTTATTTCCAAAGGAAGGACGAGCTAACAGTTGAGCATGGTATTGTTATGTGGGGATATAAAATTGTTGTTCCTAACAAGTTGCGTAGCTACGTATTAAATGAGTTACACGCGAGTCACTTGGGAATTGTAAAAATGAAGTCAGTAACAAGATCCTATATTTGGTGGCCAAATATAGATGAAAACATTGAAAGCCTAGCGAACAATTGCTCTTCCTGTCTTATTGAACGTTCTAGTCCTAGTAAGAGTAATCTACATGTTTGGCACTATCCATCTATGCCATGGGAAAGATTGCATATTGATTACTTGGGTCCTTTCAAAGATAAGACCTACTTGGTAGTAATTTATGCTTACACTAAGTGGTTGGAAGTATTTGAAGTAGGCTCTACTTCAGCTAAGCTAGCTATAGAAAAGTTAAGAGAACTATTTTCTAGATTTGGATTACCTGTCACTATCCATAGTGATAATGGACCACCATTTACCTCAGTTGAATTTAAAAATTTCATGCAACTTAATGGTATAAGACATACATTTTCACCAGCTTATCATCCTCAGTCTAATGGTCAGGCTGAGAACTCAGTTAAGTATGCTAAACGTAAAATAAGATTGGCTTTTCAAGAAAATATTGATACTAAAGTAGCCTTGAATAGGATGTTATTTGATTACAGAAACTCCGTTCATAGTACTACTAACGAGACACCTGCCAAATTAATGTTCAATAGACCACTAAGCTGCAGGCTAGATTTACTCAGACCTAATGTAGCCAGAACTGTGCAATTAAAACAGGACAAACAAAAAGAATATTTTGGCGGTAGAAAAACGAGAATTCTATTTCCTAATCAATCTGTATTAGTGAGAGATTATCGCTCTAAAGACAAATGGATAGAGGGCATTGTAATAAAACAGTTAAATAATGTGATGTATTCTGTTATGACAAAAACTGGTTTAATTTGGAGTAGACATATTGATCAGCTGATAGGACTACACAGTAGTATTGTTGACAGTGACAGTCAAATTCCACCATCTCAGGACCGTACAGTTGCGGAGCGTGAGACAGGCGCTCAGTGTCCGCCAACTCCAAGCCAAGTCAGAATTAATTAGTAACACTGACCTCACTAGATCAGCTGGTCTCTCCCCCTCCTCACCGCATCATACCTCTCCATGTCACATCACTACCCCTCATTCTAGACCACGTCTTTCTCTACCCTCTACCTTCTCCTGTCACTAGAAACAGCTGATCATACAAACAGATACCCAACTCGTATTAGGAAACCTATAGAGAAATTAAACTTGTAAATAACTTACAGTACTTAAGGATGACATTTAATAATGATATGTGTTATTTATATTTAAATGTGTTTATTATATATTTATTATTACACTTGTATTGTTTAATTTATCTATGACTTGTGTGAATTCAATTTATTTTGAAATTTGGAAGGGAGGAAATGTAATGTATTGAATTACAATAATAATTATAATAATAATTATTATACATATTATAAATTGTTACTGGCAAGGTTAAAGCCACAGCCAAAGACCAACTGTATGATCGTATGATGCTGTGACGTCATATGGGGTGATCAGTTTGAATAAATGCCATTGGCTGTTCTCATCACGCCACCAGATCATACCACCACTACCACTTCCAGTGTCCTGCCCTTGTCCTCTCTCTCAGTTACCCTCCAACCTTAACCGAGCACAGTCGATGATGTAAACTAATTCAGTCTTTTATTCCGATTCCCCGTAACCCGTACACAACAAGGATATTATTAAGTGTATTTAATAAATGGAAATATTTCCATGAGGTTCATAAATCTATGAATTCCATTGTTACAAAGTTTTCTACAGAAACGAAATTCACAATGGTTTTCAATATCGAGTCGTTTGTAATCCTTGTAAACTTGTCCGTTGTAGTTCAATGTTTAGCACCAGTCTTATCGTTTTAATCTTATTCTTATCATGTATATGGAATTCTTATCATATCAGATCCAAATATTAAAACAAAAGTATCTATAAAAATATTGATACGTCTCTCAAGTCAGCACATTATATATGGGGTAGGCACTATATTAATATTACTTAAATTGCAACAGAGAATAGAATAAATTGCCTTTAAATATCAACCTCTTTGTTACATAAAATGCTCTTTTCTTGTTTAAATCTACACGGACTACAATAATATTTAAACATTATGTAATCTGAAACAATAAACGCTATAACCAAGTAATTATACTGTAAAGTTCAACTAGTCTCAGTGAGAATTTACGGATCTACAATATTCTCTTGTTGAGGAAGTACATATTATCAGCGGTAGACTGCAGCACACGCGGCGTTAACCTACATATATCAATACTTATTAACCAATCTAATAAGGGAGAGGGGGGGTATTACATTTTATAATGGCGACTACCTGCTCCAGGACTGGCCCAATTAAATTATGTAATGCTCTAACCTGGGTGCGCATAGCAGTTTCACTGCCAGCCATTTCTGTTCTTTCTAGTAACAGTGATGAATGCAAGGCAACTGTTTTAAGCACAGGCAGTCCCAATCCCTGCCAAGGTTGGTCATTTTAAATACTTAAATTATCATTTTAATACATTTATTTGACATTCTATTCTCTATATGGGATCGGAAAGTTCCATTCTCATATATATTTCCTTCGTGACGTATTTTCCGTCTCCATATTATTATCTGATTCTGGTTTTGAAATTTATTTCTGTTTCTCACAATTGGTTGTTTTCAATATATCGTTTTTTATGGTGTTGTAGGACTTTATTCTGAGTATCTTTTGGGCTTGGTTTACTTATTCAAACTTTTACTTTGCTTTCACAGTTATTTGCTTTAAAATTGATGGGCAGAAACAATTTCAATTTGCAAAAGATAAAAGATTCATCTGACCAAAGCAAAATCAAAACCAAACAGCAGTTGTTTCACAAAATATTTTTATAACTACTAAAGTAACATCTAAATGTTCTGAACAAAGAGTATCTACCTAAGTGACTGGGACTTCAATAACATAAACGTGCTATGGAACACATGTTACAGTATTGTTTTAATGTAACAGATTATGTTATTGTTTTTTGGATTTTTTTAAATGACAGTTTTTTTATGTGGGTTTTATGTCTTTTGAGGCTACGAAATATTTTTCACTTAATATAATATATACTTAGTTTTCCAATAAATATTCGTAGTCACAAGATCCAGTGGACTCTACACACGTTATATGACGCATTACTTCAGAGACAATAAAAAACTTTAAATAGTTTGCAAAGGAATAAGGTAATAAATAGAAACTTTTGTTCATTAGAGGAATTGAAGTAAGGCCGTATTAAAAATCACTGATAGTTGTAACTTTCTCACGTTAAAATGTAGTTTATTTCAAACTTGCCGACTCGTTAAAACATAATATCACTTATTATGTCTTTTGATAATCAGACATTTTACTCAGTTCAAAATAAAGAACAAATCAAAAAGTAGTTTTTTAGAATCTTACAGTAGTATACTATGGTTGAGTCTCCCTTTATATGAAATATATTATGTAACCCGGTTGGATCAAATGGTTTTCTAGACTTGAACTCTGAACAAAACATGAACTCATATTGAACTGGAATTTTAATTAACTGTATAATAGCTTTGCCTATGAATCAGGGGGATATATCGATAACAAATTAAACTACTGACTTGAAGTGCGTGTCCTTGACTGGATATACCTCGTTCTATTTTTAGAGAAGCCGTTTCCGTTATATATAATATTTAAGTATTAGGATTTTTTTACTTACTTGTTTATTGTATACTTTTAAATTCTGTTATAGAAGAAACACCAAGAGCTCAATTATTGTTCATTACCCTTCTAATATTGCTCAGTCAGTTCCAAAAGAATATACAAAAGATTGCACCAAAGACTTTCTCCAAAGTGTTTTTTTTTTTTTTTTTTTTTTTTTTTTTTTTTTTAACAATGGCAGACATAGTTTAGCACGCAATTAACATTTACGTCACAAGCATTGCCTATTGCCTAAAATTCCAACAGTGTCTGTTGCGGAGCATACAGTGAACTTTGTATGAGTACATGTAAGTAGAAATTTCTAAAAATTACCGAAGTGAAAGTACAGATAAATGTTTTGCTACTGTATAAATACAAAGTTGAGCAGAATTAAAAAACAATAACTAAAAAATGAATATAGCCACTTTATTTCTCTTGATCATAAGTTCATATTTTAATTATTTGAATTCAGTACGTTACTCATAGAAATTAATTTTAGTTACGTTGTAATTTTGAGCTAAGCGTTACATTGTTAACTCTTCACAGTAGTAGGCCTATTATTACTTCTCTCCATGCTTAGTTATAAGAGTATACCATATTACAAAATTGCGAGTCTATATTACGATAATACACAGTTTTCTCCCTTTTCTTTTGTAACGTCACAGATCAGAACAGCACCTGACTATTTTCTTGCAAATTCTCTCAAATTTTACCCTTCCCCACTATAGCAGAATTTTTGATGGACAAATGTCTACTCCGATGACTGTTTGGTCACTCTGTCCGTGATAAAGAGAAGCTGTATTGACATTAGCGAGGGATTCCTAGTGATTCCCAGCTCATTTCCCGAGGTCTGGCAGCGTCCTGACAGGGAATAGTGCATTTTCTAGCTTGGTCTCCGAACCTCCAGCGAGACGTCACTTCTATTTTGGTTGCTGGAGCGCAGATGAGGACTCGACCGCGATTCGGACTGGCGATTAAGGTACTCACGGTCGGCCTGCCTTGACGTCAGTCATTTCTTGCCTCAGTTTTTTTCGTGGCCTCAAATCAAATCAAATCTTTAATTGCTCACAACAATTTATTCACATTGTATGGAAAACGTCATAATTATTTCTACATTTTAAACTCTCATACCACACTACCACCACATTCAAACTTACATAATTTTTCATACAGTCCAGTCCTCATTCATTCTTCGCCAATCTCAACCCACTTCCAGCACTGGAGTCAGTCATCGAATTGGGCGGTCTCACAGTTAAAACGTCAGAAATTCGTCAACGTTGTAGAATGCCTTTGACACCAGAAAACACTTAAGACGAGCTTTTGACGCCTTGGGCGTTTTGGGCGTTTTTCATTGAATTTGGTAATCTGTTAATGAAATGAACACCTGCCTGCGATGGCAAGTGCTCATAAACCACCGTTCTGTGTCTTCCAGTTCGGTAGTTATCTCTGCCTCTAGTCTCATACCTGTGTATGTCACGTCCCCTGGTTAGGGCACATTTAGACAACAAAGATGTTTCTAAAATGAAGAATTGAAGAAGAATGGAATTTATTTCCAACAGCAGATATGTACAGTCATTAACAAAATACAATCTTTGGAAAGACTGACCACTTTTACAAGTAGTGTGGCCAGTGCGAGTACTTAAATTACAAGTATCTTATCTGCGTCCAGATAAAAGTTCAATTGTATCAGCCGGGCTGCTCTCTGTGGCGTCCACATAAGTCTTATCACTACTATTTATCTAAAACACTACGAACTTAAACTCAGAACCAAATCTAAAACTGAACTAAAATCTTTCTGAAGTACAACTTGTACCTTTTACTCTAAAATAGTTTTATTTATTTACACACAACTACTTTTCCTTTATATATCATAAAAATAAGTTTCTATATTGAGAATGAACTACATTAAATAAAAATAAAACTTGGTTAGCAATACAAATGAAATTAAAATAAACTTTGTACACAAAAATAATTAAAATTCAATAATAAAATAATAATGATATAATAGATTACATAACATTTCAAACAAACTTAAAATTAATCCTCATTTATTTACATGGTTTTTATTATTTTTATTTATTCAGTCTTTATTTGTACAAGTAATTTTATTTGAAAAATAACAAACAATCCTCTATTGTCAGTAAAAAACTCTTTTAATTTCCTATAAAAAAACTTATCGTTAACGGCCAATTTTCAACTCATATGGTAATTTATGGTAAAAAATGTAGAGACTGGGCAAGTCAACAGTTGCAAATTTTTGAGTGTTGTCCTGCACGACTTTCTGAAATTCAACTTTGCGATAGTACGAATAGCTTTTTTTTTATTTGAACACCCTCAGGAAATTATTGTCTGCAACAGGCCCCCCACAACACCACCCCATAGGAAAGGTGAGAGTGAATTAGCCCATAATACCTGACTGGGGCAATACAGTGCCAAGGACCTCAAAACATATATTCCTGAGGACAGTTTGGAACACACATGGTCAATGTGGTTATTCCATTTCAACCCTCGATCGAGGAGTATTCCAAGGAATTTTGCGGAGTAGTCCAATTCCAATATGGAATCTGCCAACATGACAACTGACCCACATTGGGAGTCCACTGGGCGCAGTGCGAAATTTAGCACGTTGGATTTTCGAAGAATTCGTTTGAATGAGTAATAATGATTATATTAAGATCTTAAGATAAGATATTAAGATTAGGCCTCATTTATCTTTGTCAACATCATGATTTTTAGTTTCTCCATCAAGACTATCTACATTGACAAAAATTATTGCGTAAAAATGTCACTGGTAATTATAATAGCCAAGACGTTTTATCAAATTGTAATAGATTGTTTTTATTTAAATGATTCTTTCATCAGACATTTGAAGAAACCTTAATCCCACTTAGTTTAAAATATATCATATATACTATCTTTTAATTTTTCTTGTGCAAAAGCAAAAGTTAAACCTGTGCTATCTCTAGCTTAGGTCCAAAGTTCAACGTCTTAGACAACTTGGCTACCGGAACTTATATACATATATATTCACTTTACACCACTACAACATTATCTATGCTAAGTATTAGTTTATTAATTTAATAATTGTTTTTTTACTATTAATTTGAAATCATGTTTCAGCATCCTATATTTCTTATCCTCAATGCGAGATGACACAGTACTGTAAGTATTTGGGAAAATTCAGGTGTAAATTTAATGCCATTCTGAAACTACAGTTTTAGTCAAATTTCAAGACTTTTATAAGGTATTAAATATAAATCAGCCTACTAATTGATGTCATATTTGTGATTCGAGAGTTTTGTTCTGATTATTTTCAGGTGGCTTCGATCCTGCGTCGTCATGACGTCACCTCTGACATTATCACGTAACACTTCTCCACGTGTGTTGCAAAACACACAAAGTATGAATGATGATTGAATGGAAAAGTGTGAAAGTGTGCGTGCGTGTAGAAATGCATATAACCGAAACAATTATTCTTCACTACACAACATATTACGGTAACTAAATTTATCTGCTTATTTTAAACTTAAGTATACATATTTGTCCCTTGAATGTTAACTTAATATTAACAATATTTATTTAATGAAAGTATATTTCTGTAATTTTATTGGTATCGGGAACTATATGGTTTATCATTATACAGTAATACATGCTGTATTTTCTGATTGTTACAGGGTGATGCGGCCAATGCGGCAGGAAGTCGCCCCACTCACACTAATACACACACGACACATACACTAGGTAATGTATTGTTTTTACTTTACATATTTAAACTAATTTGGTTAAAATTGTTGTTTCAGAATGGCACACTTATATTAATTGGTTTAGTATATCTTTACTTGATAATAGTTAATAATATTAATATAATTATAATTACTCACGACAATAGTAATAATTTAATAAATTAGATTGCAATATACATGTGAATCACTACCATAAATGAATCGTACAGTCCTCCATTCTTCACTTGTAAACAAATGGCCTGTTTGGTTTATCTTATTACGTATTACATTACATACAGATGAAAGTATTGTAGAATTACAGTAATTTAGTATGCATTTTTTGTATTTTTTATTTTGGGATTTTCTTGAGTTTCAAATTAGGGCTCGTATCAAATATGTAAGTTTCTGTCTCAAAATAATAATAGCGTTGCAAACTTGCTACTATAAATTACAAGGATCGGAAAGTTAAATCACAATAGAAAGTGTGCGATACATACATTTATATATATATATATATATATATTATATATATATATATATATATATATATACTCGCCTTCGGGCTCGCTGGGAGCTACGCCCCCAGGCCCCCTTTTGGGTGTTAGCCAAATTCGGGGATAAGAGTGGTTTTTGTGATAGGTAAAATTCGGACATGATGTTCATGCCAGGAAATTTCCAGGGAGAGGTTTAACTTTACTGGAGGTTAAGACATCAGGGGGTTATCTGGTCATACCAGGAACTTCCCAAGCAGGGGTTAAGAGATTTGGTGATTGGTAAAATTCGGATATGAGGTCAAGCCAGTATATTCCCTGGGAGGGTTAACGTTTACCGGGGGGGGGGATTAACACATCAAGGGGTTTAATTTTACTCAGGAGAATATCTGGTCATACCAGGAAATCCCGGGGGGGATTAATGTTACGGGGGTTAATGACACATCCCAGGCCCCCTTTCGGGTGTTGGCCAGATTCGGGGATAAGCGGAATTCGGAATTAAATTGGACCCATTTTATTGAATATTTCAGTTTTAATCAAAGTTTTGACTTTAATGATATTTTACGGGTTAACCATTAGAGATACGAGAAAAAGTGACTGGACCTTTCTTGTCCGGAAATTTAATTTTTGTGTTACAATTTCCGTTGTCAGATTTTAGCTGCGAGCTTTGGTTTAGTCCGGTACAACGCTTGGGATAAAAGTCTGCACTGGTCAGCTATTGTGTAAACAGATTTAGTATAACGAAAAGAAAAACAACGTTTATCAGATTATTAAGTAGATCAGAGGGTGTAATTTAATCAGGAGTTCATCTACCAGACAATTTACGGGAGGGGGGTTTAATGTTGTCGGGGGTTAAAGAACGCGTGGTACTTTTCTAGTAAATGTGTGTCTGGGCACGAGGAATTTTTATCAAAATAAAACGTTGATCAGGGGGTTTAAATTACTTCGGAAATTAATCATTCCACGCCAGAGTTTTGACAATGGACTAATATTTTCATAAAGCTTTAGTAACGCTCAGCCAATTCCCGATATGGAGGGGGGGGGGTTTTATAGTCACTCGTTAACGTAGTTAATACAAGGCCAATCTGGAACCAGCATGAATCGTACTAATTATAGTTGCAAATTTAAAAACACCTAAAAGTGAAGACAAAGAATTTGCCATTTAGAGCATTTATCAGGCTTACGAATAAATAAACGATAGAAAGCTGCTGAAACCTTTTTTTGTAGTTCCTATCAATAGTCTAGTTATAAAAAAAATTACATTTAAGTTAGGGCTAACGGTTCGGCCACTATCGAGCCCGGAAGGTAAATTTTTAAGTGACATTTTCCGGTTAAACCATGGAAGATAGAGTCAACGATCACTGAACCTTTTTTGTAGATCGCATTATTTTGTATAAAAATAAAATTTTTAATCTGGCCTATAATAAATATTTTGTCTGAAATAGAGCCCAGAAAACAAAATCTCACGTAAAACTTAAAAAATCAATACTTTAAAACGCGTGGTTGCGGCCAAACCATTGAGGATAGGGCATATTGTCACTAGACCTTTTTTGTAGATCGCGCCGTTTTTTTCTAAATCCCATTGAAAATTTGTTTTTGAGCTAACGAACCAACCGTTTAAGCCGCTATCGAGCCCGAAATGTAAATTTTTAGGCGAAAATTTCAAAATTTTTTCACTTAATCTTGTTCTGCGGCCAAACCGATGGAGATAGAGTAAAAAGTCACCAGACCATTTTTTATAGTTCACTTCATTCCTGACCATGGATTTTTCGCTACGCCCCAGGCCCCTAATTCAGTAGTTGGCTAAATGCGGGGATAAGCGGAATTCCTGGAGACAGGTTAAGTCCGAGCATCAGATTAGGGATCTGGAAGTTTAAATTAGACCTATTTTATTGATTCTTTCCGTAATTCAACTAAACTTTTGACTTTGAGGGCGTTTTTGTAGCCTAACCATTAGAGATACGAGAAAAAGTGACTGGACCTTTCTTGTTGGCGATTCTGGCCTCAGATTTTTAGCTAGGATTTCTAGTTTTCTCGATATGGAGCTTGGGAGAAAAGTCTGCACTGGGCAGCTAGTGTGAATTGTTGAGTGTAAATATAATAAAAAAAACCAACACTAAGTTAGTATTTTTAACTTGTTTAGGGGGTTTAATTTGATCAGGAGTTTATCTACTCATACCAGGAAATTCCAGGGGGGCGGTAATGTTACCGGGGGTTAAGACACACGTGGGCCTATTTTGGGAGGGTTTTTATGTTTGTGAGCATAAATAAAATTCACTCTGTCCCTAATTACTTTTGACCTTTCGCTAACGTTTCAGCCAATTCGCGATGTGCTCTAGTAGACGTATACTAGTCATTTGTGTACGCAGTAATACAAACTCAATCTCAACTGTTATAAATTGCACAATTTTTAGTCGGAAAAATCAAAAATCCCAAAAATTGCAAATTTACAAAACAGATTTTGCCATTGAAAGCGTAAACAACTTTTCGGAAAGATATACAACAAAAAGCTACTGAACCTTTTTTGTAGATCGTATCAATATCTATTTATAAACGTTTTTGAGATTCATGCTAGTACAATCGGGTCGACCCCTATCGTCTCCAATAACAAAATATTTACATACAAATTACAAAATATTAACATTTATTAGCCAAACCGATGGAGTTAGGGCAAAAGTCACTAGACCTTTTTTGTAGATCGCATTATTTTGTACTAACAGATTATTAAGTTGTTCAGGGGTTTTAACTTAATCAGGAGTTCATCTACTGAGAGGGGGATTTATGTTGTCGGGGGGTTACAAGTACGCAAGTACGTGAGAATATGTGTACAGTACTTTTTATCAAAATAAAAAGTTGATCAGAGGGTTTAAATTACTTAGGAAATTTATCATTCCATACCAGAGTGTTGACAATGAAATCACTATTTTTATTAAATTAATTAAAATGAACTCTGTCCCTACCTATTATTGACGCTTCGCTAACGCTCAGCCAATTGAGGTTGTGGGGTTGTAGTCCACTCGTTAAACGTAGTGACACAAGTTAAATCCGGAACTAGAACGGATTGCACAAATTATAGTCGAATCATTTACAACTGATATTGCTAATTGCGACCAAGTCTTCCAAGAGAGATTTTAGGTTTTACGTAAGGGATATACGACAAAAATGCAAGCTGACCTTTTTTAGATATATAGATTGTCTAGTTATTGAAAATGTAGGATTTAGGTTATGAGCAAATGGTTTGGCTACTAACCCGCCTCCAGAAACAAAATTCTTACGTAAAAAATTATAAAATATTTCCATTTAAACAGGTTTTTCGGTCAGACCATTTAGGATAGGGCAAAAAGTTATAAGACTTGTTTGTAGAACACGTCATTTACTAAAACTTATCAAATGACGTGTTTTGAGCTACAACCAACCGTTTAGCCGCTATCAAGCCCGGAATGTAAATTTTTTAGGCGAAAACTTTCCAAATATTTTCACTTAATCGCATTTTAGCGGTCAAACTAATGGAGATAGAGTAAAAAGTTACTAGAAACTGTTTTGTAGATAACTTCATTTTCTAAATCCAGCTTTTGTTTTATTTTGACCTCCGACCAATGATTTCACCTCTATCTACCCCAAAAACAAAATTTTCACGTAACAATTACACAAAAATTGCACGTAATTTACGTTTTTCGGCCAAACCAATGGAGATAGGGCAAAAAGTCACAGAACCTTTTCTGTAGATCGCACAATTTGCTAATTTGATGGGTCAATCAGATTTGAGCTACGACCTACCGTTCGCCCGTTATCGGGCTCGAAAAATTATTTTAAGCGAAAAAATCTCTGGAATGTCAAAACATTCCCGCGTTTTGTCGCTTAATCATGGAAGATAGAGCAAAAAGTCACTAGACCCTTTTTTGTATTTTCACTTCCATTCCTGATTAACGGTTTTTTCGTCAGATCTAAGCTAGCTCCAACGGTTTTCGCCCGCTATCGGGCTTACAAGAAAGGCCTGCAAGAGTAAAAAAATGCTCGTTTTTTTGATAATTTTTTTGAGGGGTTTAAAAGTAAAAATGTCCGGTTTTCAGACTTTTCCTGTGGGTCATATTGCAAAAGGTACATGCATGCCAAATTTTCAAGTTTCTAGCACTTCTACAACTATGTTAGAATTTGTATCTATATATCAGTCAGTGAGTCAGTTACACATGCGGCTGTATAGTATATAGTAAAATTTAAAAAATCAATAAAATTTAAAAATCAATACTTTAAAACGCGTTTATGCGGGCCAAACCGTTGAAGGATAGGGGCAAAAATGTTACTGAAAATTTTTTGTGTATCACGCAATATCATAAATCCTTTTTTTAAAATTTGTTTTTGAGCTACCACCCACAGTTTAGCCGCTATCGAGCCCGAAAGGTAAATTTTTAGGCAAAAATTTCCAAATTATTTTCACTTAATCGCGTTTTGCGGCCAAACCAATGGAGATAGAGTAAAGACTTAGTGGCACATTTTTGTATATCACCTCATTTCCTAACTCCAACGCTTGTCTTCTTTCGACCTCCGACCAATGGTTTCGCCGCTATCGAGCCCGAAAACAAAAGTTGCACGTAAAAATTACAATAAAAATGCACATAATCACGTTTTTTCGGCCAAACCACTTGAGGTAGAGGAAAAAGTTACTGGTCCTTTTCTGTAGAACGCGCAATTTGCTAATTTTTATGGGTCAATCAGATTTGAGCTACGACCTACCGTTCGGACACTATCAGGCTCGAAACTTTATTTTAAGCAAAAAAATCTCTGGAAATGTCAAACATTCCCGCGTTTTGTCGCTTAACCACACGAGATAGGACAAAAAGTCACTAGACCTTTTTTGTAGTTCACTTCATTCCTGACAAACGATTTTTCGTCAGATCGAAGCTAGCTCCAACGGTTCCACCCGCTATCAGGCTTACAAGAAATGCCTGCAGGGGTAAAGAATGCGCGATTTTTGAGGAATTTTTTTGAGGGGTTTAAAAGTAAAAATGTCCCGGTTTTCAGACTTTTCCTCCGGGTCATATTGTGAAAGGAACCTGCGTGCCAAATTTCAAGTTTCCAGCACTTCTAGAACTATGTTAGAATTTTGTATCTATATATCAGTCAGTGAGTCAGTTACACATGCGGCTGTATAGTATATTAGATAATATATATATAATATATTATATATATATATATATATATATATATATATATATATATATATATATATATATTTATATTTATATATTTATTTATTTATTTCCATTCTGTAAATTGGTTAAACACGTTTAACACAAGAAATAATATCACAGTTGGGAAAGCATTTGGCCTGCTGAGAGTTTACTTAGTTTAGTACGTGACTGTAATTTCAGTAGATGTCATGTAACATCATTACAGTTTATAGTTGTTGTACGAAAGACATCTTGGTGGGGATATTAAGTTAATTTTTTAATCTATAATTTTTGCTATTGAACTGTTGTTATTTTTTACAATATATGACGAAGTCTTTTATTTCTAAACTTATTTTGATTAAAGTAAAAATTTAGGTTTTAAGCTCAGTCTTTCCGTGATAAGCTAATTGTTTTAGATCTAAAATAATAGAGCATATATTTAATATAGCATTACTAAATTTGTTCCCTTGTTCATAAGCAGGTTATTTTTATTGAATAACATTCTCTCTAGAGTTTACAATTCATATGAAAACTCATATTACAATATTGAGAGTCGTTATAGCATCTTCTACACACAATGTGTAATATCTACTTTTAACCTTTTATGTCGTAGTTCCAGAAAAGCAACTGACTGTATTGTCTTTTCTAAATTGAATTTTTTTATGTGCGAATTGTCCGAAACCGTTACCGAATCCTGGGATGACAGTTAAGCATTTCACGTGTCCTCAAACATAGAGGTCTATTGGGATTTTAGCAGGAGCAGCAAAATGTTTCCTAAAACTTTTGAGGTATGTGGGGGTGCAACTGTTATTGATCTACACCATGTTCTAGGATTGCCAGTGGGGTGTCGCATAAAGAAAGATATCAACGTAATCATCTCTGGGGTCATTCTATACAATTTAAATTATGAATATAAGTACCAATATTTGCATTCTATACTATCCCGTTAATCCATGACAGCATGTAACAAAGAAGTAATAATCTACCTCTCGTTAAGTAAGATGAGTTGTGATCATCAAAAAACTCAGGACTCCTCAAATGAAAGGGCTTTAATGAGAGGGCTTCATAGTATGAGAATGAGAATGAGAATGAGAATATCTTTATTTACAATCTTTGAGATTATAAACAGTGTCATTAAATACATTAACATCAGGAAAAGGTTTTTTTGAAGATACTCTTCCAGCGTGTAGAATGGCCGGTCCAGAAGCCATTGATGTAGTGTTATCTTGAGTTCCTTTCCTCTTTTGGACAGCAGGTGAGGTGGTAGGAGATTGTGGAGCTTCATTCCCATATATGATGGTTTTCGCTCATAAAGCCTCAGACGATGTACAGGAAGGTTGTAGAGGTGTACATTTCTGGTGTTGTAGTGGTTGTACATCATTGGTCCTTGGAAGATTCTCCCCATCAGCGTACATTATTACTTCTTGAATGTTAAAGCGAAAATGACAGTGAGAATCCTCAGAGACTTGAATGCCTCTCTACAGCTCTCCAGAGGTTGTAGTCCCGCCAGTGTTCTAATACATTTCTTTTGTATGATAAGTATCCGTTGAAGATTTGAAGCAGTAGTTCCACCCCAGGCAGCAGCAAGACCATAGCGCAGGTGAGACTCAAAAAGGGAATAGTAAGTTATTTTTGCTGTTTCAAGGCTACTGAGAGAAAGAATTTGCTTGATGACAAAGTGACCAGTGTTGAGTTTTTTTACTAAGATTGTCGATCGTGATTAATCCAATTTTAGTTCGGTATCTACTGTTACTCCAAGGAATTTTAAATGATCTTCAATACTGACATCTGGAATGTTTGGGACTTTCTGATGCTCTCCTTCCAAAAAGCGATCTGATTAGTCTTTGAATGGATTTTACTACAAGGTTCATTTCCATAGCAATATTGGATGGCCATGTTGAGAGCTGTATAAGATTGAGACCGCAAGGCCATCTGCTGAACGTTGGGTCAGAAATAAGGTAGTGTCGTCCGCATACATTAGAGGTGTGCAGTAGTTTCCTAGGTGTTGGGGTAGATCATTGGTAAAGAGAATGAAAAATCACTGGTCCTAATACGGAACCTTGTGGCACACCTCTCAACACTGGAAGGACTTTTGATCTGACTGCCTTTGTGATACCATTTGATGAGTGGTAGAGCTCTACTAGTTGGGTACGACCCTTTAAGTAGCTCTCAAACCAATTATTTGCTGTCACTTTGATTCCAAGCAATTCCAATTTCTTCAGAATGATGTTGTGGCTGAGGCAATCAAACGCCTTACTTAAATCAAGAAACAAAGCTGTGGTCAATTTTCCCTCTTCAATGCTGTCTGTCACTGATTCAATTAGTTTGATCAATGCCGTTGTAGTTGATTTCCCTTGTGTAAATTCCATGTTGGTTTTCATTTAAGACATTGTGCTGAGCGCAATGGTCCCAGGAGTCTTTGAAGAACAATTCTTTCACATAATTTTGAAAATGTTTGAAATCAGTGAAAATTGGTCTGTAGTTGTTTGCATCATGTTTGCACCCACTTTTAAATTTAGGGAACACTTTCGAAATTTTTAATTTTGAGGGGAATTGGACCTTCTTTAAAAGATTTGTTGGAATATGGCAACCAATGGAGGGGCTAGTTCGTCAGCACAAAATTTTAATACTTTGGAAGAATTTTCATCAATACCAGCTGAATTTTTGAATTTGAGGTTTTTTAATTGTACCTTTAACCTCTTTGATGCTCGTTTTGGTCATTGTTTCCATTAATGCTGTTTCATGTGGTTCCACAGATTCCAATTCTTTCTTCTCATCCGCTGGGGATTTTTTGTAGTGTTGTTTCTGCCATATTAACAAAAAATAAATTCAGATGATTGGCGACTTCTTGAGGGTTATGTGAAAGTTGTCCATTTATTTTCAGTTTTATGTCATCTGTAGAGCTCCTGTTTTGGTTACGGGCATTATTAACTATTTTCCACATGGCTTTGGGCTTGTCATCAGCTCTTTCTATGAAGTTGGCGGAGGCCTCTTGTCTCAGTAGTTTTAAGCGTTGGTCATAGGATTTTCTTTGCATTTGCTGCGTCTTGTTTGATGTCAAGTTTCCCCTGTTGTTTCAAAACTGATGTTGTAGTCTTAGAAAGTTTTCTTTAAGCCTGCTGGCTTCTTCATCTGCAAAGAATTTTAGGTTTTTAATTTTCTTTTTAGGTTTCTTTACTTTTCTGGGGCAGGCAGCATCCAGGGCCATTGTCACTGTCCTTATGAAGCTGTTGTAGGCTTCTTCAACGGTGTCAAATTGTTCAATGTAATGCCAGTTTTCATGTTGAAGTAAACATTTTAGTTCAAGGAGGTTTTCTGTCTTGAAGGTTCGATATGTACTACTGAAAATTCTCAATTACGTACTTCTGTTTTTAATAGTACAGACTTGAGCAGTGTGGTCTGATAGACCAGAATCATACACGGTTTGCAGTTAGTTTCTTCACTTCTTAAGTTAGTACATATCCAGTCAATTGATGAAATGGTGTTGGAGGGTTACTCTGGTAGGTGGTAGCTCCAGCCTCTGAAATGTTGTGAGAAGCCAAACATCTCCTGTAATTTACCTGATCTCCTGTCAGGTTTTAAAATGTCTACATTTATAATCTCCCATGATTAGAAGGTTTGAACTTTCCAGTTTACTGATTTTCAGTAGTTTTTTGAGAGAATATTAAGTGATTCGTCCTAAGTTGGATGATGGTGATCTGTAGGTACCCATTATGTATAAGCAGGTGGTATTGAGCATAACCTTTACCAAAGCCATTTCACATGCAAGTTCTTCGCAGTGCTGACTGATTGGTACATTAAAGGTACTCCTTTCTAAAGGTATCTTCTACATAAATTGGCAACCCCACCCATTATATGCTTTTTCCCTACAGAAATGTGCTCTGAGGATATATCCAGGTATTGGAGCAAACATTTTCAATTTCCTGAGATTTGAGACTGTGTTCACTTAGTATTATTATATTAGGTGTTGGTTTCAGATTTTTCTATAAAAGTGTATCAGTCTATTTGATCTGTTAGATAAGGTCCTGTATATTCTGATGGAGAACTGTTTAAGTTAAATATTTTGTTTCTTGAAGATTTGTTTTGCTCTAAGAAAGATGAATTACTTTTTATATTGGAGGTCTGACGTTGCTGCCTGGTTCTAAAAAAAGGTGAGATGTTTCAATTTTTATAGGAGCAAGTTGATTTCTATGATAATTGGCTTTGGACATGTTCTATATTCTTTTCATAAAACTCAAGGAAGGTGTTCTGAGGGCTCAAGTCTTGTAGCAGTTATGGGTGGCCTTCTCATCGATGAAGGGGGTGCAAGGGCAGGGCTTCAAGAGTGAATGCTGTATTTATTTCAGTTGAGTTTGGTAGGTTCTTTCTTACTTTCTAAACTAAGTCTAAGTTCGTCATTGGTGTAAGTTTTTGTCAAATCCACTGCATTAGACTTTTGATTGCATAAACTATTATCCTTTTTATTCTCTGCTTGGGGTTGTTCCTTTGGAAGAGGGTAGTTTTTGTTCTGGAAAGCCTTAAACTTTGCAGACTGAAGAGAGACACTGATTTGGTCTCTATGTTTACCCCAATTGGTCTTCACATCTTTAGGTCTTCGTATGTTGACATGTGTGGTTGTGGTAGACAGGTAACATCTTGTGGTGGTTTTTTTTAGGGGGATATTTTCAGTCTGGGTGCTTTGCTCATATACAACTAGCTTTTGCTGACTTGATGAACAGTGGCACTGAGGCTTAACACTCAAGTCTTTAAGAGTAGTCTCCATGGTGTTCTGCCTGGATTTAATTTGGGATATTTCTAGCAAGATAGCCGTTAAGTTTTTGTGGCTTGTCTTGCGTAAAACAATTCACATTTTTCCGTTTGAGTTACAGTGTCAGTTTTACTTGAGGTTTTCCAGCTGTTGTTTGGCTACTCCTGCGTTCAAAACTAAAAGGTGTTTCTCAAGATCCCTTGCTTTTTATAAACATATTTTTCAATTATCTGTTCCTGTTTCCTGTCATGGTCTTCAGATAAGTTTTGAATTTCCATTACATTTTTCTTTTCTTTTTCAATCTGAACTTCAGCTTCAGCTAACTTTTGGGATAAGGTTTCAATTTTCCCAAGACAATTTTTCCTCTTCTTCAGCCATTTCTTCAATCTTTGCCTCATTACCGGCTAAATTTACATTGTAAACATGCCAACTTATTTTCTACAATAGTCAGTTGTTCTTTTAAAAACTTATTTTCCTCCAGCAGTGCCGATCCTATTGTAGCAGCCATAGCAAGCTTATCATCTTCATTTTCTAAAATACTGCTCTCTAGAGTTTTTATGGAGTTTGTTTAGAATGTCTTTTTGGTTATGAGTATTTGATGTTAAGTCAAAGGAGGAAGGGTTGTCTATGGTATTTGTAACTAAATTTTTGTCATAATCTGAGCCTCTTGCCTTACATGTGAAGCATGTCCATGTTTTTATATCTTGAGAAACACTTAGTTTTTTTTCAAAGTTTTTTCTTTTACATTTTGGCAGCCTGCATGATACCACATGTTGCAAGGACCAGTGCACTTTAGACCTGAGTATTTCACTCCTATTTCACATGAGCCACAGGGATACTTAGTAGGCATTTTTTACCTTAGTTGGTTTGTAATATATATACTTTAGAGTAACAATAGTTGTCAATATAAAAAGTGTGATGCAGTTTTTTAGTTAAAGTTTGGAAAATGTAAGATTTGGCTGGTTGCTCCTGTTAAAAATGGTAAAAATAACAGTTTTTTAGGTGAGCTTTGGCTGATTGCTCCTGTTAAAAATGGTATAAATAACAGTTTTTTAGGTGAGCTTTGGCTGATTGCTCCTGTTAAATATGGTAAAAAAATAAAACAGTTTTTTAGGGTAAGCTTTGGCTGATTGCTCCTGTTATTGTTTTCTAAGTTCTAGAGGTCAAGTAATAGTCAATTTATTCTAAAATAGTCAACCAATGTTGAAATAAATGTGCTTGGTTAAATGGTAGCCAAGTGCCGTGTCAACTGAGATATGCAGTACAGCAGCAGCTGTAATGCTGTAGGTCAGCGCTGACAGTACTGACTAGGTGTTTCGGGTCAGTGCTCCAGTATCAGGTGGCCAAGTGCCGTGTGCCAGCACTGAGTGATGTGGAGGTTGAATGTCTGTTTGAAACAGGTGACGTGTATTAAGCCAGTTGTGTTGGCAGTTCTTATGACGTCACAGTAAGTATTTTATTTTCTTGAAAAAGAGTTAAGCTTGAATGAGTCTAACTTAAGTTATTAGTTTCATGTATACGAATTTTCTTCTTAATGAGATTTTTCTTAAAGCTCGTAGTTAATTATTGTCTTTAAAAAAGTCTTGATGTTAAAATAGAGCTTACTTAGTCATTTTCAGTTTTTGTTAAATAATTAAAAAATGGTTTGATTAGATATTATATTTTGTAAGTGAATGGACTTACTGTTAATCCAGGAAGGTTTGTACACAAGTATAGTAAAAATTTGTTGGTTTATTTACCACCTTTAATGCACTTGTTTTCCTGAGAGCCACTTCACTATAGAAACTATAGGCAGTCGGCCATGTTTGTTATGTACAATGCGACATCACAATTTGCGGCTGAAGAAGTACGAAGGTTTCATATTCGAAATCCCTTATGATAATATTATATTAATCTATGAAATCAAAAAGAATAAAGTACCCTAGCATCACTGACACCAACCTCAAATATATGTTCTCCTTATTCCCTCAATTTACTAGGACGGACTCCATATATCCCTGAGCAACTAGATGAGATTGGTTTGAAGAAAACTCTTCAAACCAATCTCATCCAGTTGCTTTTCCCACATATCAAAAGCCTTGGAAAGAGTTTTAGCGATCGCTAATCAAGAAGTTTTATATTAATATTAATTTCCTCTGCAATCTACTTTTTTAAAGAACTTTTATCTCATTTACATATACTATGCATTTAACTAAAAACGAACGCTCACGAGAATCTTTATTTGTAATAGCACTAATAAATAATTTGTAATGACCCGAAAGCGACCTGTTCAACAGCTTATGATGGAACTTCCTGTTTGTGTCACTTATTATGATAATTAATTAGAGTAGACATTGTGATTTTAAAAGTTCTGAGTGTTTTCCGTTAAGCAGAAGCAAAGATACAGTATTTAATGTTTACGAAGTACTATGTACATGTCCATATCTAAATAATAAATTAAAAATATTTTTTGTGTATAATGAGTGAGTTAATTCATATTATTTTACGATACTGTGGTGTGCACACACTATTTACAACATGCTTTTCTGCAGGTACCTACCGAGAATCACATTATTTTAATATATAATATTTAACAATAAGGTGGCGTTTGTCCTTTTTGTTATAGTTTAATATTTTTTAATTCTTTCTCTTTACAAGCACGTGATGGAGGAACAAGGAGATGGAAACTAAAAAATATAAATTATCTTAATTGTGTTTAGCCTTAAAGGTATTTAGATATCTTCTCCGGAGAAGAAAACTGAAGGGGCAAAGTTGGACTCAGCAGTTGTAAAAGGACCAACTTCGCCAACTCCGAGTCCACTTCTAACCACTTACTTAATTTCTTTTTGTTTTCCTATGTAGAAAATATCTAATAATAGGAGAGACAAAAGTAAAGTTTTGCAGCTTAATTTAGCGTAACTCTTATAATTACTTATAATACATTAAATTTCTTGTATATTCTTTTCTTTCTATTTAAAAATAATATTTCCCCTCCTTCTAGTGCTATAGTTTTTAAGATTTATATAAAAGAACAATTTATTTTCTTATTTATTTATTTATTTCATTTATTTCTATGAAGGTCTTAGTTTGCTACCAAATATGGTAAGCCAGTAGCTGGCTTTTAAAAAATGTCATTAAAATTACAAGTTAGATATTAAATTATAATACCAGAAAAATAAACTTCAAAAAGTTTTTGACGTTTAACGTATAACGGATATATAGCTTCATTTAAAACTATTAAATAAGAAATGTATAGCTGAAGTTCATGCATAAAACATTTCTTTGTTAAAAATAAAATTCATATTTTATGTTTTGAATGAAAAATATTCCCTTAACAAAAAAAATTAAATTAGTATGAAATCTGTTTTATCTAGAAATAATAATGGCATACGACCAATATATTTATTATTTATTACATTAACACCAACTTACTTTCAAATTTCAAGGATTTGTACTGAAAAACTAACATTATTTTTAAATTTTATTTTTTTAAACTTAAACATTTTTGATTTTGAAACCTACCCAAATATTAAAATTAAAATATACTATTTGCAGTAATGAATAATTAAACAAACACTGGAATTCGAGTTCTTGATGTTTTTATAGTAACATTTCCATAATTTTGCCATATAAAGTGTGAATGAGTAAATGAATTTTACGACGCGTTTAAACGAAAATAACAATGATACTTAATATACCTTCACATTTATAGCAAAACGCAAAGGTACTTATCACTAGTAATGTAAAAATATTCCCATCTCATTATCTGCTAGATTATGCATTAAATGTTTACTTTAGTCAAATATACAATGTACATAATATACAATTTATTACCTGAGCATTAGCGAAGCCTAAAACTTCAGGGGCTGGAAGTATTACATTTTTGTCCTGTCTGCCCGCCCTATACCTCGATAACGAAACTGACATTTAAACTTGACACTTTTCTCAAGCTTCCATCTCTATATGAAGAACACTGAGTTCGATGATGAGACATATCACTCCCTGTGATTTAGCTGAGCGTTTAGTGAATATTTTACTTAGGTGAAAGGAGAGAGAGCCGATTATTAGAAACCCTATTTGGTATAAATCTCATATATATGAACATTATACTCAAGTCATACTTGTTTATTTACCTCTTGTCTGGA